>NW_028181459.1:825000-832500 GCF_964211825.1 Aythya ferina
TAAGGTTTATGGTGAGGGTTAGCATTAGTTTTCTCTTAGGGTTAGGTTTAGGTTTAGGGTTAGGGTTAGCGTTAGTGTTCAAGTTTTAGGGTTAGGGTTAGTTTTAGGGTTAGGGTTAGCGTTCGTGTTCAATTTTTAGGGTTAGGGTTAGGTTTAGGGTTAGGTTTTGGGGTTAGGGTTAGGCTTAGGGTTAGGGTTAGGGTTAGAGTTACCGTTAGGGTTAGTGTTAGGTTTAGGGTTAGTTTTAGGGTTAGGTTTAGGGTAAGGTTTAGGTTTAGGGATACGGTTAGGGTTAGGGTTACGGTTAGGGTTAGTTTTTGGGTTAGGGTTAATTTAACGGTTAGGGCTAACGTTAGTGTTTTATAGTTAGGGTCAGGTTTAGGGTTAGGGTTAGTGTTAGGGTTAGCGTTAGGGTTAGGGTTACGGTTAGTATTAGGGTTAGGGTTAGGATTAGGGTTAGGGTTAGCGTTAGGGTTAATTTTAGGGTTATGGTTAGCGTTAGTGCTTTATTGTTAGGGTTAGCGTTAGGGTTATTTTTAGGGTTAGGGTTACGGTTAGGGTTCTCTTAGTGTTAGGGTTAGGGTTACGGTTAGGGTTATCTTTAGGGTTAGGGTTAGGGTTAGGTTTCTCTTAGGGTTCAGGTTAGCGTTAGGTTTAGGGTTATGGTTAGCTTTAGTGTTCTCTTATGGTTAGGGTTAGGGTTAGCGTTAGTGTTCTCTTAGGGTTAGAGTTAGGGTTAGGGTTCGGGCTATGTTTCGGGTTAGGGTTAGGGTTATGATTAGGGTTAGGTTTAGGGTTAGTGTTACGGTTAGGGTTAGCGTTAGTGTTCTCTTAGTGGTAGGGGTCGGGTTAGGGTTAGAGTTAGCGTTAGGGTTAGGGTTAGGTTTAGGGATACGTTTAGGGTTAGGGTTAGTTTTAGGGTTAGGGTTCGTTTTAGGGTAATGGTTAGCGTTAGTGTTCTATTGTTAGGGTTAGTTTTAGGTTTAGGGTTAGGGTTATGGTTAGAGTTAGGGTTATTGTTAGGGTAAGTGTTAGGGTTAGGGTTAGGTTTAGGGTTAGGGTAAGGGTTAGTGTAAGGGATAGGGTTAGGTTTAGGGTAAGGGTTCTCTTAGGGGTAGGGTTATTGTTAGGGTCAGGGTTAGGGTTAGGGTTGGGTTTATGGTTAGGGTTAGCGTTAGTTTTCTCCTAGGGTTAGAGTTAGGGTTAGGGTTAGGGTTAGGGTTAGGGTTAGGGTTCTCTTAGGGTTCTCTTAGAGTTAGGGTTAGGGTTCGGGCTATGTTTCGGGTTAGGGTTAGGGTTATGATTAGGGTTAGGTTTAGGGTTAGTGTTACGGTTAGGGTTAGCGTTAGTGTTCTCTTAGTGGTAGGGGTCGGGTTAGGGTTAGAGTTAGCGTTAGGGTTAGGGTTAGGTTTAGGGATACGTTTAGGGTTAGGGTTAGGGCAAGGTTTAGGGTTAGGGTTAGGGTTCTCTTAGGGTTAGGGTTAGGTTTAGGGTCCGGGTTAGGGTTAGGTTTATGGTTAGGGTTAGCATTAGTTTTCTCTTAGGTTTAAGGTTAGGGTTAGTTTTAGGGTTAGGGTTAGCGTTAGTGTTCTATTGTTAGGGTCAGGTTTAGGGTTAGGCTTAGGGTTAGGGTTACGGTTAGGGTTCTCTTAGGGTTAGGGTTAGCGTTAGCGTTAGGTTTAGAGTTAGGTTTAGGGTTAGGGTTAGGGTTAGGTTTCTCTTAGGGTTCGGGTTCGGTTTAGGGTTAGGGTTAGCGTTAGTGTTCTGTTAGGGTTAGGGTTAGGGTTCTCTTAGGGTTAGGGTTAGGGTTAGCTTTAGGTTTAGGGTTAGGGTTAGGTTTAGAGTTAGCGTTAGGGTTAAGGTTAGGGTTAGGTTTAGGGTTAGGTTTAGGGTTAGGGTAAGGTTTAGGGTTAGGGTTCTCTTAGGGTTAGGGTTAGCGTTAGTGTTCTCTTAGGGTTAGAGTTAGGGTTAGAGTTACCATTAGGGTTAGTGTTAGGTTTAGGGTTAGGGTTAGGGTTAGAGTTAACGTTAGGGGTAGGGTTAGGTTCAGGTTTAGGGTTAGGTTGAGGATTAGGGTTATGGTTAGGGTAAGGTTTAGGGTTAGGGTTAGGGTTAGCGTTAGGGATAAGTTTAGGGTTAGGTTTAGGGTTAGGGTAAGGTTTAGGGTTAGCGTTAGGGTTAGGGTAAGGTTTATGGTTAGGGTTAGCATTAGTTTTCTCTTAGGGTTAGGGTTAGGTTTAGGGTTCGGTTTAAGGTTAGCGTTAGGGTTAGGGTTAGTTTTAGGGTTAGGGTTAGCGTTAGTGTTCAATTTTTAGGGTTAGGGTTAGCGTTAGGGTTAGGGTTAGGTTTAGGGTTAGGGTAAGGCTAAGGGTTAGGGTTAGGGTTAGAGTTACCGTTAGGGTTAGTGTTAGGTTTAGGGTTAGGGTTAGGGTTACGGTTAGGGTTAGGGTTAGTATTAGCATTAGGATTAGGGTTAGGTTTAGCGTTAGTGTTCTCTTAGGGTTAGGGTTAGGGTTATGGTTAGGGTTCTCTTAGGGTCAGGGTTAGGGTTAGGTTTAGGTTTAGGGTTAGGGTAAGGTTTAGGGTTAGGGTTAGGGTTCTCTTAGGGTTAGGGTTAGGTTTAGGGTCTGGGTTAGGGGTAGGGTTAGGGTTATGGTTACGGTTAGGGTTAGTTTTTGGGTTAGGGTTAATTTAACGATTAGGGCTTAAGTTAGTGTTCTATAGTTAGGGTTAGGGTTACGGTTAGTATTAGGGTTAGGGTTAGGACCAGGGTTAGGGTTAGCGTTAGGGTTAATTTTAGGGTTATGGTTAGTGTTAGTGCTTTATTGTTAGGGTTAGGGTTAGGGTTATTGTTAGGTATAGGGTTAGGGTTACGGTTAGGGTTCTCTTAGTGTTAGGGTTAGGGTTACGATTAGGGTTATGTTTAGGGTTAGGTTTAGGGTTAGCGTTAGGGTTAGGGTTAGGGTTAGGTTTCTCTTAGGTTTCGGGTTAGCGTTAGGTTTAGGGTTAGGGGTAGTTTTAGTGTTCTCTTAGGGTTAGGGTTAGGGTTAGCGTTAGTGTTCTCTTAGGGTTAGAGTTAGGGTTAGAGTTACCATTAGGGTTAGTGTTAGGTTTAGGGTTAGGGTTAGGGTTAGAGTTAACGTTAGGGGTAGGGTTAGGTTCAGGTTTAGGGTTAGGTTGAGGATTAGGGTTATGGTTAGGGTAAGGTTTAGGGTTAGGGTTAGGGTTAGCGTTAGGGATAAGTTTAGGGTTAGGTTTAGGGTTAGGGTAATGTTTAGGGTTAGCGTTAGGGTTAGGGTAAGGTTTATGGTTAGGGTTAGCATTAGTTTTCTCTTAGGGTTAGGGTTAGGTTTAGGGTTCGGTTTAAGGTTAGCGTTAGGGTTAGGGTTAGTTTTAGGGTTAGGGTTAGCGTTAGTGTTCAATTTTTAGGGTTAGGGTTAGCGTTAGGGTTAGGGTTAGGTTTAGGTTTAGGGTAAGGCTAAGGGTTAGGGTTAGGGTTAGAGTTACCGTTAGGGTTAGTGTTAGGTTTAGGGTTAGGGTTAGGGTTACGGTTAGGGTTAGGGTTAGTATTAGCATTAGGATTAGGGTTAGGTTTAGCGTTAGTGTTCTCTTAGGGTTAGGGTTAGGGTTATGGTTAGGGTTCTCTTAGGGTCAGGGTTAGGGTTAGGTTTAGGTTTAGGGTTAGGGTAATGTTTAGGGTTAGGGTTAGGGTTCTCTTAGGGTTAGGGTTAGGTTTAGGGTCTGGGTTAGGGGTAGGGTTAGGGTTATGGTTACGGTTAGGGTTAGTTTTTGGGTTAGGGTTAATTTAACGATTAGGGCTTAAGTTAGTGTTCTATAGTTAGGGTTAGGGTTACGGTTAGTATTAGGGTTAGGGTTAGGACCAGGGTTAGGGTTAGCGTTAGGGTTAATTTTAGGGTTATGGTTAGCGTTAGTGCTTTATTGTTAGGGTTAGGGTTAGGGTTATTGTTAGGTATAGGGTTAGGGTTACGGTTAGGGTTCTCTTAGTGTTAGGGTTAGGGTTACGATTAGGGTTATGTTTAGGGTTAGGTTTAGGGTTAGCGTTAGGGTTAGGGTTAGGGTTAGGTTTCTCTTAGGTTTCGGGTTAGCGTTAGGTTTAGGGTTAGGGGTAGTTTTAGTGTTCTCTTAGGGTTAGGGTTAGGGTTAGCGTTAGTGTTATCTTAGGGTTAGAGTTAGGGTTAGGGTTCCGGCTAGGTTTCGGTTAGGGTTAGGGTTATGATTAGGGTTAGGTTTAGGGTTAGGGTTAGGGTTAGGGTTAGGGTTACGGTTAGGGTTCTCTTAGGGTTAGGGTTAGGTTTCTCTTAGGGTTCGGGTTCGGGTTAGGGTTAGAGTTAGTGGTCTCTTAGGGTTAGGGTTAGGGCTAGGGTTTGGGTTAGGGTTAGGGTTAGGGCTAGGATTAGGGTTAGGGTTAGGGTTAGTGTTCTCTTAGGGTTAGGGTTAGGGTTAGAGTTAACGTTAGGGATAGGGTTAGGTTCAGGTTTAGGGGTAGGTTGAGTGTTAGGGTTATGGTTAGGGTAAGGTTTAGGGTTAGGGTTAGGGTTAGTGTTAGAGTTAGCGTTAGGGTTAGGGTTAGGTTTAGGGTTAGGGTTAGGGTAAGGTTTAAGGTTAGGGTTAGCATTAGTTTTCTCTTAGGGTTAGGGTTAGAGTTAGGGTTAGAGTTAACGTTACGGTTAGGGTTAGGTTCAGGTTTAGGGTTAGGTTGAGGGTTAGGGTTATGGTTTGTGTAATGTTTAGGGTTAGGGCTAGGGGTAGTCTTAGGGTTAGGGTTAGAGTTAGCGTTAGGATTAGGGTTAGGATTAGGTTTAGGGATAGGGTTAGGGTTAGGGTAAGGGTTAGGGTTAGGGTAAGGTTTATGGTTAGGGTTTGCATTAGTTTTCTCTTAGGGTTAGGGTTAGGGTTAGGGTTAGCGTTAGGGTTAGGGTTAGGTTTAGGGTTAGGGTTAGGGTTAGCGTTAGGGTTAGGGTTAGTTTTAGGGTTAGGGTTAGCGTTAGTGTTCAATTTTTAGGGTTAGGTTTTGGGTTAGGGTTAGGGTTAGAGTTAGGGGTAGGGTTAGCGTTAGGGTTAGGGTTAGGTTTTTCTTAGGGTTCGGGTTAGTGTTAGGGTTAGGTTTAGGGTTAGGGTTAGGGTTAGCGTTAGTGTTCTCTTAGTGTTAGGTGTAGGCTTAGGATTAGGGTTAGGGTTAATGTTAGCGTAAGGTTAGGGTTAGGGTTAGGTTTAGGGTTCTCTTACGGTTAGGGTTAGGTTTAGGGTCCGGGTTAGGGTTAGGGTTAGGTTTATGGTTAGGGTTAGCATTAGTTTTCACTTAGGGTTAGGGTTAGGGTTAGGGTTAGGGTTAGGTTTAAGGTTAGCGTTAGGTTTAGCGTTAGTGTTCTCTTAGGGTTAGGGTTAGGTTTAGGGTTAAAGTTAGGGTTAGGTTTAGGGTTAGGGTTAGGTTTAGCATTAGTGTTCTCTTAGGGTTATGGTTATGGTTAGGGTTAGGGTTAGGGTTAGGTTTAGCATTAGGGTTAGGTTTAGGATTAGGGTTAGGGTTAGTTTTAGGGTTAGGGTTCGTTTTAGGGTAATGGTTAGCGTTAGTGTTCTATTGTTAGGGTTAGTTTTAGGTTTAGGGTTAGGGTTATGGTTAGAGTTAGGGTTATTGTTAGGGTAAGTGTTAGGGTTAGGGTTAGGTTTAGGGTTAGGGTAAGGGTTAGTGTAAGGGATAGGGTTAGGTTTAGGGTAAGGGTTCTCTTAGGGGTAGGGTTATTGTTAGGGTCAGGGTTAGGGTTAGGGTTGGGTTTATGGTTAGGGTTAGCGTTAGTTTTCTCCTAGGGTTAGAGTTAGGGTTAGGGTTAGGGTTAGGGTTAGGGTAAAGTTTAAGGTTAGGAAAAGGGTGATGGTTAGGTTTAGCGTTAGTGTTCTCTTAGAGTTAGGGTTAGGGTTAGGGTTAGGGTGAGGGTTAGTGTTAGGGTTACGTTTAGGGTTAGGATTAGGGTTAGGGTTAGGGTTAAGGAGAAGGTTAGTTTTAGGTTTAGCGTTAGTGTTCTCTTAGGGTTAGCGTTAGTGTTAGGTTTAGTGTTAGGTTTATCGTTTAGCATTAGGGTTAGGGTTAGGGATAGGATTAGGGTTAGGGTTAGGGTTAGGGTTAGGGTTAGGATTAGGGGTAGGTTTAGGGTTATATTTAGGGTTAGGGTTAGGTTTAGGGTTAGCGTTTGTGTTCCCTTAGGGTTAATGTTAGGGTCAGGGTTAGGCTTAAGGTTAGGGTTATGGTTAGGTTTAGGGTTAGAGATAGGGTTATGGTTAGGGTTAGGGTTAGGGTTATGTTTAGGGTTAGGTTTAGGGTTAGGGTTAGGCTTAAGGTTAGGGTTAGGTTTAGGTTTACGGCTAAGGTTAGGGTTAGGGTTAGGGTTAGGGTTAGGGTTAGGGTTAGGGTTAGGGTTAAAGTTAGGGTTAGGTTTAGTCTTAGGGTTAGGATTAGCGTTAGTGTTCTCTTCGGGTTATGGTTATGGTTAGGGTTAGGGTTAGGGTTAGAATTAGGGTTAGTTTTAGGATTAGGGTTAGGGTTAGTGTTAGGGTTAGGGTTAGGGTTAAGGTAAGGGTTAGGGTTAGGGTTCTCTTAGGGTTAGGGTTAGGGTTAGGGTTAGGGTTAGGGTTAGGGTTAGGGTTAGGTTTATTGTTAGGGTTTGGGTTAGGGTTAGGGTTAGGGTTAGGGTTAGGTTTAGAGTTAGGGTTAGGGTTAGGTTTACGGTTAAGCTTAGGGTTAGGTTTAGGGTTAGGGTTAGGGTTAGGTTTAGGGTTAGGTTTAGGGTTAGGGTTAGGGTTATGGTTAATGTTAGGGTTATGGTTAGGATTAGGGTTAGCGTTAGGGTTAGCGTTAGGGTTAGGGTTAGGGTTAGGGTTAGGGTTACGGTAAGATTTAGCGTTAGTGTTCTCTTAGGTTTATGGTTAGGGTTAGGGTTAGGGTTAGGGTTAGGGTTACGGTTAGGGTTAGGGTTAGCATTAGGGTTAGGGTTAGGGTTAGGGGTAGTTTTAGGGTTAGGGTTAGTTTTAGGGTTAGGGTTAGCGTTAGTGTTCTATTGTTAGTGTTAGGTTTAGGTTTAGGGTTAGGGGTATGGTTAGGGTTAGGGTTAGGGTTAGGGTCAGGGTTAGGGTTAGGGTTGGGTTTATGGTTAGGTTTAGCGTTAGTTTTGTCTTAGGGTTAGAGTAAGCGTTAGGGTTAGGAGTAGGGGTAGGGTTAGGGTTAGGGTTAGTGTTTGTGTTCTCTTAGGGTTAGGGTTAGGTTTAGGGTTAGGGTTAGCTTTAGGGTTATGGTTAGCGTTAGGGTTATGGTTAGGGTTAGGGTTAGGGTTAGGGTGAGATTTAGGGTTAGGTTTAGCATTAGTGTTCTATTGTTAGGGTTGGGTTTTGGGTTAGTGCTAGTTTTAGGGTTAGGGTTAGTTTTAGGGTTAGGGTTAGGGTTAGGGTTAGGGTTAGGGTTATGGTTAGCGTTAGGGTTAGGCTTAGGGT
>NW_028181459.1:867500-877500 GCF_964211825.1 Aythya ferina
GTTAGGGTTAGGGTTAGGGTTAGGTTTAGGTTTAGGGTTAGTGTTATCTTAGGGGTAGGGTTAGGGTTAGTGTTAGGGTTAGGGTTAGGGTTAGGGTTAGCCTTAGGTTTAGGGTTAGTGATAGGTTTATGGTTAGGGTTAGGGTTAGCCTTAGGGTTAGGGTTAGTGATAATTTTAGGGTTAGGGTTAGGGTTAGGGTTAGGGTTAGGATTAGGGTTAGTGTTAGGGTTAGGGTAAGGGTTATGGTTAGGGTTAGGGTTAACGTTAGGGTTAGGGTTAGGGTTAGGGTTCGGGTTAGGGTTAGGATTAGGGTTAGGGTTAGGCTTACGGTTAGGGTTAGGGTTAGGGTTAGGTTTAGGGTTAGGGGTAGGGTTAGGGTTAGGGTTAGGGTTAGGGTTAGTGTTAGGTTTAGGGTTAGGGTTAGGTTTAGGTTAGGGTTAGGGTTAGGGTAAGGTTAAGGTTAGGGTTAGTGTTCTCTTAGTGTTACGGTTAGGGTTAGGGTTAGGGTTAGGGTTAGGTTTAGGGTTAGAATTAGGGTTAGGGTTAGGGTTAGGGTTAGGATTAGGGTTAGGGTTAGGGTTAGGGTTAGGGTTCTCTTAGGGTTAGGGTTAGGGTTAGGGTTATAGTTAGGGTTAGAGTTAGTGTTCTCTTAGGGTTAGGGTTAGGGTCAGGGTTATGGTTAGGGTTAGTGTTAGGGTTAGGGTTAGGGTTTGGGTTAGGGTTAGGGTTAGGGTTAGGATTAGGGTTAGGGTTAAGGTTAGGGTTAGGGTTAGGGTTCTCTTAGGGTTAGGGTTAAGGTTAGGGTTAGGGTTATGGTTATTGTTAGGTTTAGAGTTAGTGTTCTCTTAGTGTTAGGGTTAGGGTTAGGGTTAGGTTTAGGGTTCTCTTATGGTTAGGTTTAGGGTTCTTTAGGGTTAGGTTTAGGGTTAGGTTTAGGGTTAGGGTTAGGGTTAGGGTTAGGGATAGTGTTAGGGTTAGGGTTAGGGTTAGTGTTCTCTTAGGGTTTGGGTTAGTGTTCTCTTAGGGTTAGGGTTAGGGTTAGTGTTCTCTTAGGGTTAGGGTTAGGGTTTGGGTTACGTTTAGGGTTAGAGTTAGAGTTCTTTAAGGGTTAAGTTTAGGGTTAGGGTTAGGTTTAGGGTTAGGGTTAGGGTTAGGGTTAGGGTTAGGGTTAGGATTACGGTTAGGGTTAGGTTTAGGGTTAGCGTTAGGTTTAGGGTTAGGGTAAGGTTAATGTTAGGGTTAGTGTTCTCTTAGGGTTAGGGTTAGGGTTAGGTTTAGGGTTAGGGTTAGGTTTACTGTTCTATTAGGCTTAGGGTTAGAGTTAGGGTTAGGGTTAGATTTAGGGATAGGTTTAGCATTAGGGTTAGGGTTAGGGTTAGGGTTAGGGTTAGTGTTTTGTTAGGGTTAGGTTTAGGGTTAGGTTTAGGGTTAGGTTTAGGGTTACTGTTCTATCAGGGTTAGGGTTAGAGTTAAGGTTAGGGTTAGATTTAGGGATAGGTTTAGCATTAGGTTTAGGGTTAGTGTTAGGGTTAGGGTTAGTGTTAGGGTTAGGGTTAGTGTTAGGGTTAGGGATAGTGTTAGGTTTAGGGTTAGGGATAGTGTTAGGGTTAGGGTTAGTGTTCTCTTAGGGTTAGGGTTAGTGTTCTCTTAGGGTTAGGGTTAGGGTTAATGTTCTCTTAGGGTTAGTGTTAGGGTTACGTTTAGGGTTAGAGTTAGTGTTCTCTTAGGGTTAGGGTTAGGGTTAGGGTTCTCTTATGGTTGGGGTTAGGGTTCTCTTAGGGTTAGGGTTAGGCTTATGCTTAGGCTTAGCGTTAGAGTTAGTGTTTTGTTAGGGTTAGAGTTAGTTTTAGGGTTAGGGTTAGGGTTAGGGTTAGGTTTAGGGTTAGGGTTAGTGTTCTCTTAGGGTTAGGGTTAGGGTTAGGGTTAGGGTTAGGGTTAGGGTTAGGGTTAGCGTTAGGGTTAGTGTTAGTGATAGGTTTAGGGTTAGGGTTAGGGTTAGGGTTAGGGTTAGGGTTAGGGTTAGGGTTAGGGTTAGGGTTAGGGTTAGGGTTACGTTTAGGGTTAGCGTTATGAAGAGGGTTAGGGTTAGGGTTAGGGTTAGGTTTATGGTTAGGGCTAGGATTAGGGTTAGTGTTAGGGTTAGGTTTAGGTTATGGTTAGGGTTAGGGTTAGCGTTAGGTTTAGGGTTAGGGTTAGGGTTAGGGTTAGGGTTAGGGTTCGGGTTAGGGTTAGGGTTAGGGTTAGGGTTAGGTTTAGGGTTAGGGTTAGTGTTATCTTAGGGTAAGGGTTAGGGTTAGTGTTAGGGTTAGGGTTAGGGTTAGGGTTAGCCTTAGGGTTAGGGTTAGTGATAATTATAGGGTTAGGGTTAGGGTTAGGGTTAGGGTTAGGGTTAGGGTTAGGGTTAGGGTTAGGGTTAGGATTAGGGTTAGTGTTAGGGGTAGGGTAAGGGTTAGGGTTAGGGTTAGGGTTAGCGTTAGGGTTAGGGTTAGGGTTAGGTTTAGGGTTAGGGTTAGGGTTCGGGTTAGGGTTAGGGTTAGGGTTAAGTTTAGGGTTAGGGTTAGTGTTCTCTTAGGGTTAGTGTTAGGGTTAGGGTTAGGGTTAGGGTTCGGGTTAGGGTTAGGGTTAGGGTTAGGCTTACGGTTAGGGTTAGGGGTAGGGTTAGGTTTAGGATTAGGGTTAGGGTTAGGGTTAGGGTTAGGGTTAGGGTTAGGGTTAGGTTTAGGGTTAGGGTTAGGGTTAGGGTTAGGGTAAGGTTAAGGTTAGGTTTAGTGTTCTCTTAGTGTTACGGTTAGGGTTAGGGTTAGGGTTAGGGTTAGGGTTAGGGTTAGGGTTCTCTTATGGTTGGGGTTAGGGTTCTCTTAGGGTTAGTGTTAGGGTTAGGCTTAGGCTTAGCGTTAGAGTTAGTGTTCTGTTAGGGTTAGAGTTAGTTTTAGGGTTAGGGTTAGGGTTAGGGTTAGGGTTAGGTTTAGGGTTAGGGTTAGTGTTCTCTTAGGGTTAGGGTTAGGGTTAGGGTTAGGGTTAGGGTTAGGGTTAGGGTTAGGGTTAGGGTTAGGGTTAGGGTTAGCGTTAGCGTTAGGGTTAGTGTTAGTGATAGGTTTAGGGTTCTGGTTAGGGTTAGGGTTAGGGTTAGCCTTAGAATTAGCGTTAGTGATAATTTTAGTGTTAGGGTTAGGGTTAGCCTTAGGGTTAGGGTTACGATTAGGGTTAGGTTTAGGGTTAGGGTAAGGTTTAGGGTTAGGTTTAGGGTTAGGGTTAGGGTTAGGGTTAGGGTTCGGGTTAGGGTTAGGGTTAGGGTTAGGCTTACAGTTAGGGTTAGGGTTAGGGTTAGGTTTATGGTTAGGGTTAGGATTAGGGTTAGGGTTAGGGTTAGGGTTAGGGTTAGGGTTAGGGTTAGGGTTAGGGTTAGGGTTAGGGTTAGGGTTAGGGTTAGGGTTAGGGTTAGGGTTAGGGTTAGGGTTAGTGTAAGGTTAAGGTTAGGGTTAGTGTTCTCTTAGTGTTACGGTTAGGGTTAGGGTTAGGTTTAGGGTTAGGGTTAGGGTTAGGGTTAGGGTTAGGGTTAGGGTTAGGATTAGGGTTAGGGTTAGGGTTAGGGTTAGGGTTCTCTTAGGGTTAGGGTTAGGGTTAGGGTTATAGTTAGGGTTAGAGTTAGTGTTCTCTTAGGGTTAGGGTTAGGGTCAGGGTTATGGTTAGGGTTAGTGTTAGGGTTAGGGTTAGGGTTTGGGTTAGGTTTAGGGTTAGGGTTAGGATTAGGGTTAGGGTTAAGGTTAGGGTTAGGGTTAGAGTTCTCTTAGGGTTAGGGTTAGGGTTAGGGTTATGGTTAGGTTTAGAGTTAGTGTTCTCTTAGTGTTAGGGTTAGGGTTAGAGTTAGGGTTAGGGTTAGGGTTCTCTTATGGTTAGGGTTAGGGTTAGGGTTAGGGTTAGCCTTAGGGTTAGCGTTAGTGATAATTTTAGGGTTAGGGTTAGGGTTAGCCTTAGGGTTAGGGTTACGATTAGGGTTAGGTTTAGGGTTAGGGTAAGGGTTAGGGTTAGGGTTAGGCTTAGGGTTAGGGTTAGGGTTAGGTTTAGGGTTAGGGTTAGGTTTCGGGTTAGGGTTAGAGTTAGGGTTAGGTTTAGGGTTAGGGTTAGTGTTCTCTTAGGGTTAGTGTTAGGGTTAGGGTTAGGGTTCGGGTTAGGGTTAGGGTTAGGGTTAGGCTTACAGTTAGGGTTAGGGTTAGGGTTAGGTTTATGGTTAGGGTTAGGGTAAGGGTTAGGGTTAGGGTTAGGGTTAGGGTTAGGGTTAGGGTTAGGGTTAGGGTTAGGTTTAGGGTTAGGGTTAGGTTTCAGGTTAGGGTTAGAGTTAGGGTTAGGTTTAGGGTTAGGGTTAGTGTTCTCTTAGGGTTAGTGTTAGGGTTAGGGTTAGGGTTCGGGTTAGGGTTAGGGTTAGGGTTAGGCTTACAGTTAGGGTTAGGGTTAGGGTTAGGTTTATGGTTAGGGTTAGGGTAAGGGTTAGGGTTAGGGTTAGGGTTAGGGTTAGGGTTCTCTTAGGTTTAGGGTTAGGGTTCTCTTGGGGTTAGGGTTAGTGTTCTCTTAGGGTTAGGATTAGGGTTAATGTTCTCTTAGGGTTAGGGTTAGGGTTCGGGTTAGGGTTAGGGTTAGGGTTAGGCTTACAGTTAGGGTTAGGGTTAGGGTTAGGTTTATGGTTAGGGTTAGGGTTAGGCTTACGGTTAGGGTTAGGGTTAGTGTTAGGTTTAGGGTTAGGGTTAGGGTTACGGTTAGGGTTAGGGTTAGGGTTAGGTTTACGGTTAGGGTTAGGGTTAGGGTAAGGTTAAGGTTAGGGTTAGTGTTCTCTTAGGGTTACGGTTAGGGTTAAGGTTAGGGTTAGGGTTAGGGTTAGGGTTAGGGTTAGGGTTCTCTTATGGTTGGGGTTAGGGTTCTCTTAGGGTTAGTGTTAGGCTTAGGCTTAGGCTTAGCGTTAGAGTTAGTGTTCTGTTAGGGTTAGAGTTAGTTTTAGGGTTAGGGTTAGGGTTAGGGTTAGGTTTAGGGTTAGGGTTAGTGTTCTCTTAGAGTTAGGGTTAGGGTTAGGGTTAGGGTTAGGGTTAGTGTTAGGGTTAGCTTTAGGGTTAGTGTTAGTGATAGGTTTAGGGTTAGGGTCAGGGTTATGGTTAGGGTTAGTGTTAGGGTTAGGGTTAGGGTTTGGGTTAGGGTTAGGGTTAGGGTTAGGATTAGGTTTAGGGTTAAGTTTAGGGTTAGGGTTAGGGTTCTCTTAGGGTTAGGGTTAGGGTTAGGGTTAGGGTTATTGTTAGGTTTAGATTTAGTGTTCTCTTAGTGTTAGGGTTAGGGTTAGGGTTAGGTTTAGGGTTCTCTTATGGTTAGGGTTAGGGTTCTTTAGGGTTAGGTTTAGGGTTAGGGTTAGGATTAGGTTTAGGGTTAGGGTAAGGGTTAGGGATAGTGTTAGGGTTAGGGTTAGGGTTAGTGTTCTCTTAGTTTAGGGTTAGTGTTCTCTTAGCGTTAGCATTAGAGTTAGTGTTCTGTTAGGGTTAGGGTTAGGGTTAGGTTTAGGGTTAGGGTTAGGGTTACTGTTCTATTAGGCTTAGGGTTAGAGTTAGGGTTAGGGTTAGATTTAGGAATAGGTTTAGCATTAGGGTTAGGGTTAGGGTTAGGGTTAGGGTTAGTGTTACGGTTAGGGTTAGGGTTAGCGTTAGTTTTAGGGTTCGGTTTAGGGTTACTGTTCTATTAGGGTTAGGGTTAGAGTTAGGGTTAGGGTTAGATTTAGGGATAGGTTTAGCATTAGGTTTAGGGTTAGTGTTAGGGTTAGGGTTAGTGTTAGGGTTAGGGATAGTGTTAGGTTTAGGGTTAGGGATAGTGTTAGGGTTAGGGTTAGTGTTCTCTTAGGGTTAGGGTTAGTGTTCTCTTAGGGTTAGGGTTAGGGTTAATGTTCTCTTAGGGTTAGGGTTAGGGTTACGTTTAGGGTTAGAGTTAGTGTTCTCTTAGGGTTAGGGTTAGGGTTAGGGTTCTCTTATGGTTGGGGTTGGGGTTCTCTTAGGGTTAGGGTTAGGGTTAGGCTTAGGCTTAGCGTTAGAGTTAGTGTTCTGTTAGGGTTAGAGTTAGTTTTAGGGTTAGGGTTAGGGGTAGGGTTAGGTTTAGGGTTAGGGTTAGTGTTCTCTTAGGGTTAGGGTTAGGGTTAGGGTTAGGGTTAGGGTTAGGGTTAGGTTTAGCGTTAGGGTTAGTGTTAGTGATAGGTTTAGGGTTAGGGTTAGGGTTAGGGTTAGGGTTAGGCTTAGGGTTAGGGTTAGGGTTAGGGTTACGGTTAGGGTTAGCGTTACGAAGAGGGTTAGGGTTAGGGTTAGGGTTAGGTTTATGGTTAGGGCTAGGATTAGGGTTAGTGTTAGGGTTAGGTTTAGGTTAGGGTTAGGGTTAGGGTTAGCGTTAGGTTTAGGGTTAGTGTTAGGGTTAGGGTTAGGGTTCGGGTTAAGGTTAGGGTTAGGGTTAGGGTTAGGTTTAGGGTTAGGGTTAGTGTTATCTTAGGGTAAGGGTAAGGGTTAGTGTTAGGGTTAGGGTTAGGGTTAGGGTTAGCCTTAGGGTTATGGTTAGTGATAATTTTAGGGTTAGGGTTAGGGTTAGGGTTCGGTTAGGGTTAGGGTTAGGGTTAGGGTTAGGGTTAGGGTTAGGGTTAGGATTAGGGTTAGTGTTAGGGGTAGGGTAACGGTTAGGGTTAGGGTTAGGGTTAGCGTTAGGGTTAGGGTTAGGGTTAGGTTTAGGATTAGGGTTAGGGTTCGGGTTCGGGTTAGGGTTAGGGTTAGGCTTACGGTTAGGGTTAGGGTTAGGGTTAGGTTTAGGGTTAGGGTTAGGGTTAGGGTTAGGGTTAGGGCTAGGGTTAGGGTAAGGTTAAGGTTAGGTTTAGTGTTCTCTTAGTGTTACGGTTAGGGTTAGGGTTAGGGTTAGGGTTAGGGTTAGGGTTAGGGTTAGGGTTAGGGTTCTCTTATGGTTGGGGTTAGGGTTCTCTTAGGGTTAGGGTTAGGGTTAGGCTTAGGCTTAGCGTTAGAGTTAGTGTTCTGTTAGGGTTAGTGTTAGTTTTAGGGTTAGGGTTAGGGTTAGGGTTAGGTTTAGGGTTAGGGTTAGTGTTCTCTTAGGGTTAGGGTTAGGGTTAGGGTTAGGGTTAGGGTTAGGGTTAGGGTTAGGGTTAGGGTTAGGGTTAGGGTTAGGGTTAGGGTTAGGGTTAGTGTTAGGGTTAGTGTTAGTGATAGGTTTAGGGTTATGGTTAGGGTTAGGGTTAGGGTTAGCCTTAGGGTTAGCGTTAGTGATAATTTTAGGGTTAGGGTTAGGGTTAGGGTTAGGGTTAGCTTAAGGGGTAGGGTTAGGATTAGGGTTAGGTTTAGGGTTACTGTTCTATTAGGGTTAGGGTTAGAGTTAGGGTTAGGGTTAGATTTAGGGATAGGTTTAGCATTAGGTTCAGGGTTAGTGTTAGGGTTAGGGTTAGTGTTAGGGTTAGGGATAGTGTTAGGTTTAGGGTTAGGGATAGTGTTAGGGTTAGGGTTAGTGTTCTCTTAGGGTTAGGGTTAGTGTTCTCTTAGGGTTAGGGTTAGGGTTAATGTTCTCTTAGGGTTAGGGTTAGGGTTACGTTTAGGGTTAGAGTTAGTGTTCTCTTAGGGTTAGGGTTAGGGTTAGTGTTCTCTTATGGTTGGGGTTAGGGTTCTCTTAGGGTTAGGGTTAGGCTTAGGCTTAGGCTTAGCGTTAGAGTTAGTGTTCTTTTAGGTTTAGGGTTAGGGTAAGGGTTAGGGTTAGGGTTAGGGTTAGGGTTAGGGTTAGGTTTAGGGTTAGGGTTAGGGTTCGGGTTAGGGTTAGGGTTAGGGTTAGGTTTAGGGTTAGGGTTAGTGTTCTCTTAGGGTTAGTGTTAGGGTTAGGGTTAGGGTTAGGGTTAGGGTTCGGGTTAGGGTTAGGGTTAGGGTTAGGCTTACAGTAAGGGTTAGGGTTAGGGTTAGGTTTATGGTTAGGGTTAGGGTTAGGGTTAGGGTTAGTGTTAGGGTTAGGGTTAGGGTTAGGTTTAGGGTTAGGGTAAGGTTAAGGTTAGGGTTAGTGTTCTCTTAGTGTTACGGTTAGGGTTAGGGTTAGGGTTAGGTTTAGCGTTAGGGTTAGGGTTAGGGTTAGGGTTAGGGTTAGGATTAGGGTTAGGGTTAGGTTTAGGGTTCGGGTTCTCTTAGGGTTAGGGTTAGGGGTAGGGTCAGGGTTATGGTTAGGGTTAGTGTTAGGGTTAGGGTTTGGGTTAGGGTTAGGGTTAGGGTTAGGATTAGGGTTAGGGTTAGGGTTAGGGTTAGGTTTAGGGTTCTCTTAGGGTTAGGGTTAGGGTTAGGGTTATGGTTAGGTTTAGAGTTAGTGTTCTCTTAGTGTTAGGGTTAGGGTTAGGGTTAGGGTTAGGGTTAGGGTTAGGGTTAGGGTTAGGGTTAGGGTTAGGGTTAGGGTTAGGATTAGGGTTAGGGTTAGGTTTAGGGTTAGGGTTCTCTTAGGGTTAGGGTTAGGGTTAGGGTTATAGTTAGGGTTAGAGTTAGTGTTCTCTTAGGGTTAGGGTTAGGATCAGGGTTATGGTTATTGTTAGGTTTAGAGTTAGTGTTCTCTTAGTGTTAGGGTTAGGGTTAGGGTTAGGTTTAGTGTTCTCTTATGGTTAGGGTTAGGGTTCTTTAGGGTTAGGTTTAGGGTTAGGGTTAGGGTAGGGTTAGGGTAAGGTTAATGTTAGGGTTAGTGTTCTCTTAGGGTTAGGGTTAGTGTTAGGATTAGGGTTAGGGTTAGGGTTAGGGTTAGCGTTAGCATTAGAGTTAGTGTTCTGTTAGGGTTAGGGTTAGGGTTAGGTTTAGGGTTAGGGTTAGGGTTACTGTTCTATTAGGCTTAGGGTTAGAGTTAGGGTTAGGGTTAGATTTAGGGATAGGTTTAGCATTATGGTTAGGGTTAGGGTTAGTGTTAGGGTTAGTGTTACGGTTAGGGTTAGGGTTAGGGATAGGTTTAGGGTTAGGGTTAGGGTTACTGTTCTATTAGGGTTAGGGTTAGAGTTAGTGTTAGTGTTAGATTTAGGGATAGGTTTAGCATTAGGTTTAGGGTTAGTGTTAGGGTTAGGGTTAGTGTTAGGGTTAGGGATAGTGTTAGGTTTAGGGTTAGGGATAGTGTTAGGGTTAGGGTTAGTGTTCTCTTAGGGTTAGGGTTAGTGTTCTCTTAGGGTTAGGGTTAGGGTTAATGTTCTCTTAGGGTTAGGGTTAGGGTTACGTTTAGGGTTAGAGTTAGTGTTCTCTTAGGGTTAGGGTTAGGGTTCTCTTATGGTTGGGGTTAGGGTTCTCTTAGGGTTAGGGTTAGGCTTAGGCTTAGTCTTAGCGTTAGAGTTAGTGTTCTGTTAGGGTTAGAGTTAGTTTTAGGGTTAGGGTTAGGGGTAGGGTTAGGTTTAGGGTTAGGGTTAGTGTTCTCTTAGGGTTAGGGTTAGGGTTAGGGTTAGGGTTAGGGTTAGGGTTAGGTTTAGCGTTAGGGTTAGTGTTAGTGATAGGTTTAGGGTTAGGGTTAGGGTTAGGGTTAGGGTTAGGCTTAGGGTTAGGGTTAGGGTTAGGGTTACGGTTAGGGTTAGCGTTACGAAGAGGGTTAGGGTTAGGGTTAGGGTTAGGTTTATGGTTAGGGCTAGGATTAGGGTTAGTGTTAGGGTTAGGTTTAGGTTAGGGTTAGGGTTAGGGTTAGCGTTAGGTTTAGGGTTAGTGTTAGGGTTAGGGTTAGGGTTCGGGTTAAGGTTAGGGTTAGGGTTAGGGTTAGGTTTAGGGTTAGGGTTAGTGTTATCTTAGGGTAAGGGTAAGGGTTAGTGTTAGGGTTAGGGTTAGGGTTAGGGTTAGCCTTAGGGTTATGGTTAGTGATAATTTTAGGGTTAGGGTTAGGGTTAGGGTTCGGTTAGGGTTAGGGTTAGGGTTAGGGTTAGGGTTAGGGTTAGGGTTAGGATTAGGGTTAGTGTTAGGGGTAGGGTAACGGTTAGGGTTAGGGTTAGGGTTAGCGTTAGGGTTAG
>NW_028181459.1:887500-902500 GCF_964211825.1 Aythya ferina
GTTAGGGTTAGGGTTAGTGTTAGGGTTAGGGTAAGGGTTTGGGTTAGAGTTAGTGTTAGGTTTATGTTTTGGGTTAGGGTTAGGGTTCTCTTAGGTTTAGGGTTAGGGTTAGGGTTAGGGTTAGGGTTCTCTTAGGGTTAGGGTTAGGGTTAGGGTTAGTGTTCTCTTAGGGTTAGGGTTATGATTATGGTTAGTGTTCGGGTTCTCTTAGGGTTAGTGTTAGGGTTAGGGTTAGGTTTAGGGTTAGGTTTAGGATTAGGGTTATGGTTAGGGTTAGTGTTCTCTTAGGGTTTGGGTTAGGGTTAGGGTTAGGTTTAGGGTTAGGGTTCTCTTATGGTTAGGGTTAGGGTTCTCTTAGGGATAGGGTTAGGGTTAGGGTTAGGGTTAGGGCTAGGGTTAGGGTTAGGGTTAGGGTTAGGGTTCTCTTAGGGTTAGGGTTAGGGTTAGGGTTACGGTTAGGGTTAGGGTTAGGGTTAGGATTAGGGTTAGGTTTAGGGTTAGGGTTACGGTTAGGGTTAGGGCTAGGGATAGGGTTAGGGTTAGGGTTAGGGCTAGGGTTAGTGTTAGGGTTAGGGTTAGGGTTCTCTTAGGCTTAGGGTTAGGGTTAGGGTTAGGGTTAGGGTTAGGGTTAGGGTTAGGGTTAGGGTTAGGGTTAGGGTTAGGGTTAGGGTTAGGGTTAGGGTTAGGGTTAGGGATAGGGTTAGGGTTAGTGTTCTCTTAGGGTTAGGTTTAGGGTTAGGGTTAGTGTTAGGGTAAGGGTTAGGGTTCTCTTAGGGTTAGGGTTAGGGTTAGGGTTAGGGTTAGGGTTAGGGTTAGGGTTAGGGTAATCTTATGGTTAGAGTTCGGGTTCTCTTAGGGTTAGGGTTAGGGTTAGGGTTAGGGTTAGGGTTAGGATTAGGGTTAGGGTTAGGATTAGTGTTCACTTAAGGTTAGGGTTAGGGTTAGGGTTAGGGTTAGGGTTAGGTTTAGGGATGGGGTTAGGTTTAGGGTTAGGATTAGGGTTAGGGTAAGGGTTACGGTTAGGATTAGGGTAACGATTAGGTTTAGGGTTAGGGTTAGCATGAAGCTTAGGGACAGGATTAGGTTTAGGTTTAGGATTAGTGTTAGGGTTATGTTAGGGTCAGGGTTAGGGTAAGGGTTAGGGTTAGGTTTAGGGTAAGTGTTAGGTTTAGGGTTAAGTTTACGGTTAGGTTTAGAGTTAATGTTACATTTATTGTTATGGTTATGGTGTGGGATCTATTAGGGTTAGGGTTAGGGTTAGAGTAAGGGTTATGGTTATTGTTAGGATTAGGGTTTTGTGAGGGTTAGCGTTAGGCTTAGGGTTAGGGTTTCGTAAGGGGTAGGGTTATGGCAAGGTTTAGGTTTAGGGTTAGGGTAATGGTTAGGTGTAGGGTTAGGGTTAGGGTTAGGGTTAGGGTTAAGGTTAGGGTTAGGGTTAGGTTTAGGGTTAGGGTTAGGGTTAGGGTTAGGGTTAGGGTTAGGGTTAGGGTTAGGGTTAGGGTTAGGGGTAGGTTTTGTGATCTCTAACGGTTAGGGTTAGGGTTAGGGTTAGGGTTAGGGTTAGGGTTAGGGTTAGGGTTAGGGTTAGGGTTAGTGTCAGAGTTCTCTTAGGCTTAGGGTTCTCTTAGGGTTAGGATTAGGGTTAGGGTTAGGGTTAGTGTTAGCATTAGGGTTAGGGTTAGGGTTAGGGTTAGGGTTAGGGTTAGGGTTAGGGTTAGGCTTAGGGTTAGCGTTAGGGGTAGGTTTACGGTTAGGGTTAGGGTTAGGTTTAGGGTTAGTGTTCTCTTAGGGTTAGGGTTAAGGTTAGGGTTAGGGTTAGATTTAGCTTTCGGCTTAGGGTCAGGGTTCTCTTAGGGTTAGGGTTCTCTCAGGGTTAGGGTTAGGGTTAGGGTTAGGGTTAGGGTTAGGATTAGGGTTAGGTTTAGGGTTAGGGTTACGGTTAGGGTTAGGGCTAGGGATAGGGTTAGGGTTAGGGTTAGGGCTAGGGTTAGTGTTAGGGTTAGGGTTAGGGTTCTCTTAGGCTTAGGGTTAGGGTTAGGGTTAGGGTTAGGGTTAGGGTTAGGGTTAGGGTTAGGGTTAGGGTTAGGGTTAGGGTTAGGGTTAGGGTTAGGGTTAGGGTTAGGGTTAGGGTTAGGGTTAGGGTTAGGGATAGGGTTAGGGTTAGTGTTCTCTTAGGGTTAGGTTTAGGGTTAGGGTTAGTGTTAGGGTAAGGGTTAGGGTTCTCTTAGGGTTAGGGTTAGGGTTAGGGTTAGGGTTAGGGTTAGGGTTAGGGTTAGGGTAATCTTATGGTTAGAGTTCGGGTTCTCTTAGGGTTAGGGTTAGGGTTAGGGTTAGGGTTAGGGTTAGGATTAGGGTTAGGGTTAGGATTAGTGTTCACTTAAGGTTAGGGTTAGGGTTAGGTTAGGGTTAGGGTTAGGTTTAGGGATGGGGTTAGGTTTAGGGTTAGGATTAGGGTTAGGGTAAGGGTTACGGTTAGGATTAGGGTAACGATTAGGTTTAGGGTTAGGGTTAGCATGAAGCTTAGGGACAGGATTAGGTTTAGGTTTAGGATTAGTGTTAGGGTTATGTTAGGGTCAGGGTTAGGGTAAGGGTTAGGGTTAGGTTTAGGGTAAGTGTTAGGTTTAGGGTTAAGTTTACGGTTAGGTTTAGAGTTAATGTTACATTTATTGTTATGGTTATGGTGTGGGATCTATTAGGGTTAGGGTTAGGGTTAGAGTAAGGGTTATGGTTATTGTTAGGATTAGGGTTTTGTGAGGGTTAGCGTTAGGCTTAGGGTTAGGGTTTCGTAAGGGGTAGGGTTATGGCAAGGTTTAGGTTTAGGGTTAGGGTAATGGTTAGGTGTAGGGTTAGGGTTAGGGTTAGGGTTAGGGTTAAGGTTAGGGTTAGGGTTAGGTTTAGGGTTAGGGTTAGGGTTAGGGTTAGGGTTAGGGTTAGGGTTAGGGTTAGGGTTAGGGTTAGGGGTAGGTTTTGTGATCTCTAACGGTTAGGGTTAGGGTTAGGGTTAGGGTTAGGGTTAGGGTTAGGGTTAGGGTTAGGGTTAGGGTTAGTGTCAGAGTTCTCTTAGGCTTAGGGTTCTCTTAGGGTTAGGATTAGGGTTAGGGTTAGGGTTAGTGTTAGCATTAGGGTTAGGGTTAGGGTTAGGGTTAGGGTTAGGGTTAGGGTTAGGCTTAGGGTTAGCGTTAGGGGTAGGTTTACGGTTAGGGTTAGGGTTAGGTTTAGGGTTAGTGTTCTCTTAGGGTTAGGGTTAAGGTTAGGGTTAGGGTTAGATTTAGCTTTCGGCTTAGGGTCAGGGTTCTCTTAGGGTTAGGGTTCTCTCAGGGTTAGGGTTAGGGTTAGGGTTAGGGTTAGGGTTAGGGTTAGGGTTAGGGTTAGGGTTAATGTTAAGGTTAGGGTTAGGGTTACGGTTAGGATTAGGATAAGGGATAGGGTTAGGGTTAGGGTTAGGGTTAGGGTTAGGGTTAGGGTTAGAGTTAGGGTTAGGGTTAGGGTTAGGGTTAGGGTAAGGGTTAGGGTTAGGGTTAGTGTTCTCTTAGGGTTAGGGTTATGGTTAGGGTTAGGGTTAGGGTTAGGGTTAGGGTTAGGGTTAGGGTTAGTGTTCTCTTAGGTGTAGGGTTAGGGTTAGGGTTAGGGTTAGTGTTCTCTTATGGTTAGGATTAGGTTTAGGGTTAGGGTTACGGTTAGGGTTAGGGTTAGGTTTAGGGTTAGGGTTAGTGTCAGAGTTCTCTTAGGGTTAGGGTTCTCTTAGGGTTTGGATTAGGGTTAGGGTTAGGGTTAGTGTTAGCGTTAGGGTTAGGGTTAGGGTTAGGGTTAGGATTAGGGTTAGGGTTAGGGGTAGGGGTAGGTTTACGGTTAGGGTTAGGGTTAGGTTTTCGGTTAGTGTTCTCTTAGGGTTAGGGTTAAGGTTAGGGTTAGGGTTAGGTTTAGGGTTTGGCTTAGGGTCAGGGTTCTCTTAGGGTTAGGGTTCTCTTGAGTTAGGGTTAGGGTTAGGGTTAGGGTTAGGGTTAGGGTTAGGGTTAGGGTTAGGGTTAGGGTTCTCTTAGGGTTAGGGTTAGGGTTAGGGTTACGGTTAGGGTTAGGGTTAGGGTTAGGGTTAGGGTTAGGGTTAGGGTTAGGGTTTGGGTTAGGGTTAGGGTTCTCTTATGGTTAGGGTTAGGGTGAGGTTTAGGGTTAGGGTTATGGTTAGGTTTCTCTTAGGGTTAGGGTTCTCTTAGGGTTAGGGATAGGGTTAGGGTTAGGGTTAGGGTTAGGCCTAGGGATAGGGTTAGGTTTAGGGTTAGGGCTAGGGTTAGGGTTAGGGTTAGGGTTAGGGTTCTCTTAGGGTTAGGGTTAGGGTTAGGGTTAGGGTTAGGGTTAGGTTTAGGGTTAGGGTTAGGGTTAGGGTTAGGGTTAGGTTTAGGGTTAGGGTAGGGTTAGGGTTAGGGTTAGGGTTAGGGTTAGGGTTAGGGTTAGGGTTAGGGTTAGGGTAAGGGTTAGGGTTAGGGTTAGGGTTAGGGTTAGGGTTAGGGATAGGGTAATCTTATGGTTAGATTTCAGGTTCTCTTAGGGTTAGGGTTAGGGTTAGGGTTAGAGTTAGGATTAGGGTTAGGGTTAGGGTTAGGGTTAGGGTTAGGATTAGTGTTCACTTAAGTTTAGGGTTAGGGTTAGGGTTAGGGTTATGTTTAGTGATAGTGTTAGGTTTAGGGTTAGGATTAGGGTTAGGGTAAGGGTTACGGTTAGGGTTAGGGTAACGATTAGGTTTAGGGTTAGGGTTAGCGTGAAGCTTAGGGACAGGATTAGGTTTAGGTTTAGGATTAGGGTTAGGGTTATGTTAGGGTCAGGGTTAGGGTAAGGGTTAGGGTTAGGTTTAGGGTAAGGGTTAGGTTTAGGGTTAAGTTTACGGTTAGGTTTAGATTTAGTGATACATTTATTGTTATGGTTATGGTGTGGGATCTATTAGGGTTAGGGTTAGGGTTAGAGTAAGGGTTAGCGTTATTGTTAGGATTAGGGTTTTGTGAGGGTTAGCATTAGGCTTAGGGTTAGGGCTTCGTTAGGGGTAGGGTTATGGCAAGGGTTAGGTTTAGGGTTAGGGTAATGGTTAGGTGTAGCGTTAGGGTTAGGGTTAGGGTTAAGGTTAGGGTTAGGGATAGGGTTAGGGTTAGGGTTAGGGTTAGGGTTAGGTTTAGGTTTAGGGTTAGGGGTAGGTTTTGTGTTCTCTTACGGTTAGGGTTAGGGTTAGGGTTAGGGTTAGGGTTAGGGTTAGGGTTAGGGTTAGGGTTAGGGTTAGGGTTAGGGTTAGGGTTAGGGTTAGGTTTAGGGTTAGGGTTAGGGTTAGGGTTAGTGTTCTCTTAGGGTTAGGTTTAGGGTTAGGGTTAGGGTTAGGGTAAGGGTTAGGGTTAGGTTTAGGGTTAGGGTTAGGGTTAGGGTTAGCGTTAGGGATAGGGTAATCTTAAGGTTAGAGTTCGGGTTCTCTTAGGGTTAGGGTTAGGGTTAGGGGTAGAGTTAGGGTTAGTGTTAGGGTTAGGGTTAGGGTTAGGGTTAGGATTAGTGTTCACTTAAGGTTAGTGTTAGGGTTAGGGTTAGGGTTATGTTTAGGGATAGGGTTAGGTTTAGGGTTAGGATTAGGGTTAGGGTAAGGGTTACGGTTAGGGTTAGGGTAACGATTAGGTTTAGGGTTAGGGTTAGCGTGAAGCTTAGGGACAGGATTAGGTTTAGGTTTAGGATTAGGGTTAGGGTTATGTTAGGGTCAGGGTTAGGGTAAGGGTTAGGGTTAGGTTTAGGGTAAGGGTTAGGTTTAGGGTTAAGTTTACGGTTAGGTTTAGAGTTAGTGATACATTTATTGTTATGGTTATGGTGTGGGATCTATTAGGGTTAGGGTTAGGGTTAGAGTAAGGGCTATGGTTATTGTTAGGATTAGGGTTTTGTGAGGGTTAGCGTTAGGCTTAGGGTTAGGGTTTCGTTAGGGGTAGGGTTATGGCAAGGGTTAGGTTTAGGGTTAGGGTAATGGTTAGGTGTAGCGTTAGGGTTAGGGTTAGGGTTAGTGTTAAGGTTAGGGTTAGGGTTAGGGTTAGGGTTAGGGTTAGGGTTAGGGTTAGGGGTAGTTTTTGTGTTCTCTTACGGTTAGGGTTAGGGTTAGGGTTAGGGTTAGAGTTAGGGCTAGGGTTAGTGTTAGGGTTAGCATTAGGGTTAGGGTTAGGGTTAGGGTTAGGGTTAGGGTTAGGGTTAGGTTTAGGGTTAGCGTTAGGGGTAGGTTTACGGTTAGGCTTAGGGTTAGGTTTAGGGTTACTGTTCTCTTAGGGTTAGGGTTAAGGTTAGGGTTAGGGTTAGGTTTAGGGTTCGGCTTAGGGTCAGGGTTCTCTTAGGGTTAGGGTTCTCTTAGGGTTAGGGTTAGGGTTAGGGTTAGGGTTAGGGTTAGGGTTAGGGTTAGGGTTATGGTTAGGGTTAGGGTTAGGGTTAGGGTTAGGGTTAGGGTTAGGGTTAGGGTTAATGTTAAGGTTAGTGTTAGGGTTACGTTTAGGATTAGGATAAGGGATAGGGTTATGTTTAGCTTTAGCGTTAGGGGTAGGGTTAGGGTGGATGTAGGGTTAGAGTTAGGGTTAGGGTTAGTGTTAGGGTTACGGTTAGGGTTAGGGTTATGGTTAGGGTTAGGGTTAGGGTTAGGTTTAGGGTTAGGGTTAGGGTTAGGGTTAGGGTTAGCGTTAAGGTTAGAGTTCTCTTAGGGTTAGGGTTAGTGTTCTCTTAGGGTTAGGGTTAGGGTTCTCTTAGGGTTAGGGTTAAGGTTAGGGTAAGGGTTAGTATAAGGTTAGTGTTAGGGTTAGGTTTAGGGTTAGGGTTAGGGTTATTGTTAGGGTTAGTGTTAGTGTTCTCTTAGGGTTAGGGTTAGGGTTATGGTTAGGGTTAGGTTTAGGGTTAGGGTTAGGGTTAGGGTTAGGGTTAGGGTAAGGGTTTGGGTTAGAGTTAGTGTTAGGTTTAGGGTTAGGGATAGGGTTAGGGTTCTCTTAGGTTTAGGGTTAAGGTTAGGGTTAGGGTTAGGTTTAGGGTTAGGGTAAGGGTTAGGGTTAGGATTAGGGTTATGTTTAGGGTTAGTGTTCTCTTAGGTTTAGGGTTATGGTTATGGTTATGGTTAGGGTTCTCTTAGGGTTAGGGTTAGGGTTAGGGTTAGGTTTAAGGTTAGGTTTAGGATTAGGGTTAGGGTTAGAGTTAGTGTTCTCTTAAGGTTAGGGTTAGGGTTAGGGTTAGGGTTAGGGTTAGGTTTAGGGTTCTCTTATGGTTAGGGTTAGGGTTCTCTTAGGGTTAGGGTTAGGGTTAGGGTTAGGTTTAGGGTTAGGGCTAGGGATAGGGTTAGGGTTAGGGTTAGGGCTAGGGTTAGGGTTAGGGTTAGGGTTAGGGTTCTCTTAGGGTTAGGGTTAGGGTTAGGGTTAGGGTTAGGGTTAGGGTTAGGGTTAGGGTTAGGGTTAGGGTTAAGGTTAGGGTTAGGGTTAGGCCTAGGGATAGGGTTAGGTTTAGGGTTAGGGCTAGGGTTAGGGTTAGGGTTAGGGTTAGGGTTAGGGTTAGGGTTCTCTTAGGGTTAGGGTTAGGGTTAGGGTTAGGGTTAGGGTTAGGGTTAGGGTTAGGGTTAGGGTTAGGGTTAGGGTTAGGGTTAGGGTTAGGGTTAGGGTTAGGGTTAGGGTTAGGGTTAGGGTTAGTGTTCTCTTAGGGTTAGGTTTAGGGTTAGGGTTAGGGTTAGGGTAAGGGTTAGGGTTAGGGTTAGGGTTAGGGTTAGGGTTAGGGTTAGGGTTAGGGTTAGGGATAGGGTAATCTTATGGTTAGATTTCAGGTTCTCTTAGGGTTAGGGTTAGGGTTAGGGTTAGAGTTAGGATTAGGGTTAGGGTTAGGGTTAGGGTTAGGGTTAGGATTAGTGTTCACTTAAGGTTAGGGTTAGGGTTAGGGTTAGGGTTATGTTTAGGGATAGGGTTAGGTTTAGGGTTAGGATTAGGGTTAGGGTAAGGGTTACGGTTAGGATTAGGGTAACGATTAGGTTTAGGGTTAGGGTTAGCGTGAAGCTTAGGGACAGGATTAAGTTTAGGTTTAGGATTAGGGTTAGGGTTATGTTAGGGTCAGGGTTAGGGTAAGGGTTAGGGTTAGGTTTAGGGTAAGGGTTAGGTTTAGGGTTAAGTTTACGGTTAGGTTTAGATTTAGTGATACATTTATTGTTATGGTTATGGTGTGGGATCTATTAGGGTTAGGGTTAGGGTTAGAGTAAGGGTTAGGGTTATTGTTAGGATTAGGGTTTTGTGAGGGTTAGCGTTAGGCTTAGGGTTAGGGCTTCGTTAGGGGTAGGGTTATGGCAAGGGTTAGGTTTAGGGTTAGGGTAATGGTTAGGTGTAGCGTTAGGGTTAGGGTTAGGGTTAAGGTTAGGGTTAGGGATAGGGTTAGGGTTAGGGTTAGGGTTAGGGTTAGGTTTAGGTTTAGGGTTAGGGGTAGGTTTTGTGTTCTCTTACGGTTAGGGTTAGGGTTAGGGTTAGGGTTAGGGTTAGGGTTAGGGTTAGGGTTAGGGTTAGGGTTAGGTTTAGGGTTAGGGTTAGGGTTAGGGTTAGGGTTAGGGTTAGGGTTAGGGTTAGGGTTAGTGTTCTCTTAGGGTTAGGTTTAGGGTTAGGGTTAGGGTTAGGGTAAGGGTTAGGGTTAGGTTTAGGGTTAGGGTTAGGGTTAGGGTTAGCGTTAGGGATAGGGTAATCTTAAGGTTAGAGTTCGGGTTCTCTTAGGGTTAGGGTTAGGGTTAGGGTTAGAGTTAGGGTTAGTGTTAGGGTTAGGGTTAGGGTTAGGGTTAGGATTAGTGTTCACTTAAGGTTAGTGTTAGGGTTAGGGTTATGTTTAGGGATAGGGTTAGGTTTAGGGTTAGGATTAGGGTTAGGGTAAGGGTTACGGTTAGGGTTAGGGTAACGATTAGGTTTAGGGTTAGGGTTAGCGTGAAGCTTAGGGACAGGATTAGGTTTAGGTTTAGGATTAGGGTTAGGGTTATGTTAGGGTCAGGGTTAGGGTAAGGGTTAGGGTTAGGTTTAGGGTAAGGGTTAGGTTTAGGGTTAAGTTTACGGTTAGGTTTAGAGTTAGTGATACATTTATTGTTATGGTTATGGTGTGGGATCTATTAGGGTTAGGGTTAGGGTTAGAGTAAGGGCTATGGTTATTGTTAGGATTAGGGTTTTGTGAGGGTTAGCGTTAGGCTTAGGGTTAGGGTTTCGTTAGGGGTAGGGTTATGGCAAGGGTTAGGTTTAGGGTTAGGGTAATGGTTAGGTGTAGCGTTAGGGTTAGGGTTAGGGTTAGTGTTAAGGTTAGGGTTAGGGTTAGGTTTAGGGTTAGGGTTAGGGTTAGGGTTAGGGTTAGGGTTAGGGTTAGGGGTAGTTTTTGTGTTCTCTTAAGGTTAGGGTTAGGGTTAGGGTTAGGGTTAGAGTTAGGGCTAGGGTTAGTGTTAGGGTTAGCATTAGGGTTAGGGTTAGGGTTAGGGTTAGGGTTAGGTTTAGGGTTAGCGTTAGGGGTAGGTTTACGGTTAGGCTTAGGGTTAGGTTTAGGGTTAGTGTTCTCTTAGGGTTAGGGTTAAGGTTAGGGTTAGGGTTAGGTTTAGGGTTCGGCTTAGGGTCAGGGTTCTCTTAGGGTTAGGGTTCTCTTAGGGTTAGGGTTAGGGTTAGGGTTAGGGTTAGGGTTAGGGTTAGGGTTAGGGTTAGGGTTAGGGTTAGGGTTAATGTTAAGGTTAGTGTTAGGGTTACGTTTAGGATTAGGATAAGGGATAGGGTTTTGTTTAGCTTTAGCGTTAGGGGTAGGGTTAGGGTGGATGTAGGGTTAGAGTTAGGGTTAGGGTTAGTGTTAGGGTTACGGTTAGGGTTAGGGTTATGGTTAGGGTTAGGGTTAGGGTTAGGTTTAGGGTTAGGGTTAGGGTTAGGGTTAGCGTTAAGGTTAGAGTTCTCTTAGGGTTAGGGTTAGTGTTCTCTTAGGGTTATGGTTAGGGTTCTCTTAGGGTTAGGGTTAAGGTTAGGGTAAGGGTTAGTATAAGGGTTAGTGTTAGGGTTAGGTTTAGGGTTAGGGTTAGGGTTATTGTTAGGGTTAGTGTTAGTGTTCTCTTAGGGTTAGGGTTAGGGTTAGGGTTAGGGTTAGGTTTAGGGTTAGGGTTAGGGTTAGGGTTAGGGTTAGGGTAAGGGTTTGGGTTAGAGTTAGTGTTAGGTTTAGGGTTAGGGATAGGGTTAGGGTTCTCTTAGGTTTAGGGTTAAGGTTAGGGTTAGGGTTAGGTTTAGGCTTAGGGTAAGGGTTAGGGTTAGGATTAGGGTTATGTTTAGGGTTAGTGTTCTCTTAGGTTTAGGGTTATGGTTATGGTTATGGTTAGGGTTCTCTTAGGGTTAGGGTTAGGGTTAGGGTTAGGTTTAAGGTTAGGTTTAGGATTAGGGTTAGGGTTAGAGTTAGTGTTCTCTTAAGGTTAGGGTTAGGGTTAGGGTTAGGGTTAGGGTTAGGTTTAGGGTTCCCTTATGGTTAGGGTTAGGGTTCTCTTAGGGTTAGGGTTAGGGTTAGGGTTAGGTTTAGGGTTAGGGCTAGGGATAGGGTTAGGGTTAGGGTTAGGGCTAGGGTTAGGGTTAGGGTTAGGGTTAGGGTTCTCTTAGGGTTAGGGTTAGGGTTAGGGTTAGGGTTAGGGTTAGGGTTAGGGTTAAGGTTAGGGTTAGGGTTAGGGTTAGGGTTAGGGTTACGGTTAGGGTTAGGGTTACGGTTAGGTTTAGGGTTAGTGTTCTCTTAGGGTTAGGTTTAGGGTTAGGGTTAGGGTTAGGGTAAGGGTTAGGGTTAGGGTTAGGGTTAGGGTTAGGGTTAGGGTTAGGGTTAGGGTTAGGGGTAGGTTTTGTGTTCTCTTACGGTTAGGGTTAGGGTTGGGGTTAGGGTTAGTGTCAGAGTTCTCTTAGGCTTAGGGTTCTCTTAGGGTTAGGATTAGGGTTAGGGTTAGGGTTAGTGTTAGCATTAGGTTTAGGGTTAGGGTTAGGGTTAGGTTTAGGGTTAGAGTTCTCTTAGGGTTAGGGTTAAGGTTAGGGTTAGGGTTAGGGTTAGGGTTCTCTTAGGGTTAGGGTTAGGGTTAGGGTTAGTGTTAATGTTAAGGTTAGTGTTAGGGTTACGGTTAGGATTAGGATAAGGGATAGGGTTATGGTTAGCTTTAGCGTTAGGGGTAGGGTTAGGGTGGATGTAGGGTTAGGGTTAGGGTTAGGGTTAGGGTTAGGGTTAGGGTTAGGGTTAGGGTTACGGTTAGGGTTATGGTTAGGGTTAGCGTTAGGGTTAGGGTTAGGGTTAGGGTTAGGGTTAGGGTTAGGGTTAGGGTTAGGGTTAGGTTTAGGGTTCTCTTATGGTTAGGGTTAGGGTTCTCTTAGGGTTAGGGTTAGGGTTAGGGTTAGGGTTAGGGTTAAGGTTAGGGTTAGCGTTATGGTTAGGGTTCTCTCAGGGTTAGGGTTCTCTTAGGGTTAGGTTTAGGGTTAGGGTTAGGGTTCTCTTAGGGTTAGGGTTATGGTTCTCTTCGAGTTAGGGTTCACTTAAGGTTAGGGTTAGGGTTAGGGTTAGGGTTAGGGTTAGGGTTAGGTTAGGGTTAGGATTAGGATTAGGGTAAAGGTTAGAGTTCTCTTAGGGTTAGGGTTAGTGTTGTCTTAGGGTTAGGGTTAGGGTTCTCTTAGGGTAAGTGTTAGGGTTAGGGTTAGGGTTAGGGTTAGGTTTAGGGTTAGTATTAGGGTTAGTGTTAGAGTTAGGGTTAGGGTTAGGGTTATGGTTAGGGTTAGGGTTAGGGTTAGGTTTAGAGGTAGTGTTCTCTTAGGGTTAAGGGTAGGGTTATCGTTAGGGTTAGGGTTAGGGTTAGGGTTCTCTTAGGGATAGGGCTATGGTTAGGGTTAGGGTTAGGGTTAGGGTTAGGATTAGGGTTAGGGTTAGGGTTAGGGTTAGGGTTAGGGTTAGGGTTAGGGTTAGGGTTAGGGTTCTCTTAGGGTTAGGGTTAGGATTAGGGTTAGGTTTCGGGTTCGGGTTAGGGTTAGGGTTAGAGTTAGTGTTCTCTTAGGGTTAGGGTTAGGGTTATGGTTATGGTTAGGGTTAGGGTTATTGTTAGGGTTCTCTTAGGGTTATAGTTAGGGTTAGGGTTAGGGTTAGGGTTAGGGTTAGGGTTACGGTTAGGGTTAGGGTTAGGGTTAGGGTTAGGGTTAGGGTTAGGGTTAGGGTAAGGATTCTCTTAGGGTTAGAGTTAGGGTTAGGGTTAGGGTTAGGTTAGGGTTAGGATTAGGATTAGGGTAAAGTTTAGAGTTCTCTTAGGGTTAGGTTTAGTGTTCTCTTAGGTTTAGGGTTAGGGTTCTCTTAGGGTTAGGGTTAGTATTAGGGTTAGGGTTAGGTTTAGGGTTAGTATTAGGGTTAGTGTTAGGGTTAGGGTTAGGGTTAGGGTTATGGTTAGGGTTAGGGTTAGGGTTAGGTTTAGAGGTAGTGTTCTCTTAGGGTTAAGGGTAGGGTTATCGTTAGGGTTAGGGTTAGGGTTAGGGTTAGAGTTAGAGTTAGGGTTAGGGTTAGGGTTACGATTAGGGTAAGGTTTAGGGTTAATGTTAGTGTTCTCTTAGGGTTAGGGTTATGGTTATGGTTAGGGTTAGTGTTAGGGTTAGGGTTAGGGTTCTCTTCGGGTTAGGGGTAGGGTTAGGCTTAGGTTTAGGGTTCGGGTTAGGGTTAGGTTTAGGGTTAGTGTTAGTGTTCTCTTAGGGTTAGGGTTAGGGTTAGGGTTAGGGTTAGGTTTAGGGTTAGGGTTAGGGTTAGGGTTAGGGTTAGTGTTAGGGTTAGGGTTAGGGTTAGGGTTAGGGTTAGGGTTAGGGTTAGGGTTAGGGTTAGGGTTAGGGTTAGGGTTAGGTTTAGGGTTAGGGTTAGGGTTCTCTTAGGGTTAGGGTTCTCTTAGAGTTAGAGTTAGGGTTAGTTTTAGGGTTAGGGTTAGGGTTAGGGTTAGGGTTAGGGTTAGTGTTAGGGTTAGTGTTAGGGTTAGAGTTAGGGTTAGGGTTAGGGTTAGGGTTAGGGTTAGGGTTAGGGTTAGGGTTAGGGTTAGGGTTAGAGTTAGAGTTAGGGTTAGGGTTAGGGTTAGGGTTAGGGTAAGGTTTAGGGTTAATGTTAGTGTTCTCTTAGGGTTAGGGTTATGGTTATGGTTAGGGTTAGGGTTAGGGTTAGTGTAAGGGTTAGGGTTAGGGTTCTCTTAGTGTTAGGGGTAGGGTTAGGGTTAGGTTTAGGGTTCGGGTTTAGGGTTAGGTTTAGGGTTAGTGTTAGTGTTCTCTTAGGGTTAGGGTTAGGATTAGGGTTAGGGTTAGGTTTAGGGTTAGGGTTAGGGTTAGTGTTCCCTTAGGGTTAGGGTTAGAGTTAGGGTTAGGATTAGGGTTAGGTTTAGGATTAGTGTTCTCTTAGGTTTAGGGTTAGGGTTAGAGTTAGGGTTAGGCTTAGGGTTAGTGTTCTCTTCGGGTTAGGTTTAGCGTTAGGGGTAGGGTTAGGGTTAGGGTTAGGTTGAGGGTTAGGGTTAGGGTTAGGGTTAGGGTTAGGATTAAGGTTAGTGTTAGGGTTAGTTTTAGGGTTAGGGTTAGTGTTCTCTTAGAGTTAGTTTTAGGGTTAGAGTTAGGGTTAGAGTTAGGGTTAGTGTTAGGTTTAGGGTTAGGAGTAGGGTTAGGGTTAGGGTTAGGGTTAGGTTTAGGTTTCTCTTAGGGTTAGGGTTAGGTTTAGGGTTAGGGTTAGGATTTAGGGTTAGGGTTAGGGTTAGGTTTAGGGTAAGGTTTAGGGTTATGTTTAGGGTTCTCTTAGGGTTAGGATTAGGGTTAGGGTTAGTGTTCTCTTAGGATTAGGGTTAGGGTTAGGGTTAGGGTTAGGGTTAGGGTTAGGGTTAGGGTTAGGGTTAGGGTTAGGGTTAGGGTTAGGGTTATTGTTAGGGTTAGGGTTAGGGTTAGTGTTCTCTTAGGATTAGGGTTAGGGTTAGAGATAGGGTTAGGGTTAGGGTTAGGGTTACGGTTAGGGTTAGGGTTAGGGTTAGAGTAGGGTTAGGGTTAGGGTTAGGGATAGGGTTAGGGTTAGGGATAGTGTTCTCTTACGGTTAGGGTTAGGTTTAGGGTAAGGGTTAGGGTTAGGGTTAGGGTTAGGGTTAGGGTTAGGGTTAGGGTTAGGGTTAGGGTTAGGGTTAGGGTTAGGGTTAGGATTAGTGTTAGGGTTAGGGTTAGGGTTCTCTTAGGTTTAGAGTTAGGGTTAGGGTTAGGGTTAGGGTTCTCTTAGGGTTAGGGTTAGGGTTAGGGTTAGGGTTAGGGTTAGGGTTAGGGTTAGGGTAGAGTTAGGGTTAGGGTTAGGGTTAGGGTTAGGGTTAGGGTTAGGGTTAGGGTTAGGGTTCTCTTAGGGTTAGGGTTATGGTTATGGTTAGGGTTAGGTTTAGGGTTAGGGTTACGGTTAGGGTTAGGGTTAGGGTTAGGGTTAGGGTTAGGGTTAGGGTTCTCTTAGGGTTAGGGTTATGGTTAGGGTTAGGGTTAGGTTTAGGGTTAGATTTAGTGTTCTCTTAGGGTTAGGGTTAGGGTTATGGTTAGGGTTAGGGTTCGGGTTCTCTTAGGGTTAGGGGTAGGGTTAGGGTTAGGGTTAGGTTTAGGAGTAGGGTTAGTGTTAGGGTTAGTGTTCTCTTAGGGTTAGGGTTAGGGTTAGGGTTAGGGTTAGATTTAGAGTTAGGGTTAGGGTTAGGGTTAGGGTTAGGGTAAGGTTTAGGGTTAATGTTAGTGTTCTCTTAGGGTTAGGGGTAGGGTTAGGGTTAGGGTTAGGGTTAGGGTTAGGTTTAAAGTTAGGGTTAGGGTTAGTGTTCCCTTAGGGTTAGGGTTAGGGTTAGTATTAGGATTAGGGTTAGGTTTAGGATTAGTGTATTCTTAGGTTTAGGGTTAGGGTTAGAGTTAGGGTTAGGGTTAGGGTTAGTGTTCTCTTAGGGTTAGGTTTAGCGTTAGTGGTAGGGTTAGGGTTAGGGTTAGGTTGAGGGTTAGGGTTAGGGTTAGGATTAAGGTTAGTGTTAGG
>NW_028181459.1:962500-965000 GCF_964211825.1 Aythya ferina
TTAGGGTTAGGGTTAGTGTTCTCTTAGGGTTAGGGTTAGGGTTAGGGTTAGGGTTAGTGTTAGGGTTAGGGTTAGGGTTAGGGTTAGGGTTAGGGTTAGAGTAAGGGTTAGGGTTAGGGTTAGGGTTAGGGTTAGGGTTAGGGTTAGTGTTCTCTTAGGGTTAGGGTTATGGTTATGGTTAGGGTTAGGGTTAGGGTTACGGTTAGGGTTAGGGTTAGGGTTAGGGTTAGGGTTAGGGTTAGGGTTAGTGTCCTCTTAGGGTTAGGGTTAAGGTTACGGTTAGGGTTAGTGTTCTCTTAGGGTTACGGTTAGGATTAGGGTTAGGTTTAGGGTTCGGGTTAGAGTTAGGGTTAGGGTTACGGTTAGGGTTAGGGTTAGGGTTAGGGTTAGGGTTAGGTTTAGGGTTAGGGTTACGGTTAGGGTTAGGGTTAGGTTTAGGGTTAGGGTTAGGGTTAGGGTTAGTGTTAGGGTTAGTGTTAGTGTTCTCTTAGGGTTAGGGTTAGGGTTAGGGTTAGGGTTATTGTTAGGGTTAAGGTTAGGGTTAGGGTAAGGTTTTGGGTTAGAGTTAGTGTTAGTGTTAGGGTTAGGGTTAGGGTTAGGGTTAGGGTTAGGGTTAGTGTTAGGGTAAGGTTTTGGGTTAGAGTTAGTGTTAGGGTTAGGGTTAGGGTTAGCGTAAGTGTTAGGGTTAGGGTTATGGTTACGGTTAGTGTTCTCTTAGGGTTAGGGTTATGGTTATGGTTAGGGTTAGGGTTCTCTTAGGGTTAGGGTTAGGGTTAGGGTTAGGGTTAGGGTTAGGGTTAGGGTTAGGGTTAGGGTTAGGGTTAGGTTTAGGGTTAGGTTTAGGGTTAGGTTTAGGGTTAGGTTTAGGATTAGGGTTAGAGTTAGTGTTAGAGTTCTCTTAGGGTTAGGGTTAGGGTTAGGGTTAGAATTAGGGTTAGGGTTAGGGTTAGGGTTAGGGTTTTCTTATGGTTAGGGTTAGGGTTCTCTTAGGGTTAGGGTTAGGGTTAGAGTTAGGGTTAGGGCTAGGGATAGGGCTAGGGTTAGGGTTAGGGCTAGGGTTAGGGTTAGGGTTAGGGTTAGGGTTAGGGTTCTCTTAGGGTTAGGGTTAGGGTTAGGGTTAGGGTTAGGGTTACGGTTAGGGTTAGGGTTAGGATTAGGGTTAGGGTTAGGGTTAGGGTTAAGTTTAGGGTTAGGGTTAGGGTTAGGTTTAGAGATAGGGTTAGGTTTAGGTTTAGGATTAGGGTTAGGGTAAGGGTTACGGTTAGGGTTAGGGTAACGATTAGGTTTAGGGATAGGTTTAGCGTGAAGCTTAGGGACAGGATTAGGTTTAGGCTTAGGATTAGGGTTAGGGTTATGTTAGGGTCAGGGTTAGGGTAAGGGTTAGGGTTAGGTTAAGGGTAAGGGTTAGGATTAGGTTTAAGTTTACGGTTAGGTTTGGAGTTATTGATTCATTTATTGTTATGGTTATGGTGTGGGATCTGTTAGGGTTAGGGTTAAGGTTAGAGTAAGGGTTAGGGTTATTGTTAGGATTAGGGTTTCGTGAGGGTTAGCGTTAGGCTTAGGGTTAGGGTTTCGTTAGGGGTAGGGTTATGGCAAGGATTAGGTTTAGGGTTAGGGTTTGGGTTAGGGTTAGGGTAATGATTAGTTGTAGCGTTAGTGTTAGGGTTAGGGTTAGGGTTAAGGTTAGGGTTAGGGTTAGGGTTAGGGTTAGGTTTAGGGTTAGGGTTAGGTTTAGGGTTAAGGTTAGTGTTAGGGTTAGGGTTAGGGTTCTCTAAGGGATAGGGTTCTCTTAGGGTTAGTGTTAGGGTTAGGGTTAGGGTTAGGGTTAGGGTTAGGGTTAGGGTTATGGTTCTCTTTGGGTTAGGGTTAGGGTTAGGGTTAGGGTAAGGGTTTGGGTTAGAGTTAGGGTTAGGTTTAGGGTTAGGTTTAGGGTTAGGGTTAGTGTTCTCTTAGGGTTAGGGTTATGGTTAGGCATAGGATTAGGGTTAGGGTTAGGTTTAAGGTTAGGGTTAGGGTTAGGGTAAGGGTTCTCTTAGGGTTAGGGTTAGGATCAGGGTTTGTGTAAGGGTTAGTGTTAGTGTTCTCTTAGTTTTAGGGTTAGGGTTAGGGTTAAGGTTAGGGTTAGGGTAAGGGTTTGGGTTAGAGTTAGGGTTAGGTTTAGGGTTAGGGTTACGGTTAGGGTTCTCTTAGTGTTAGGGTTAGGGTTAGGGTTAGTGTTCTCTTAGGGTTAGGGTTAGGGTTAGGGTTAGGCATAGGGTTAGGGTTAGGGTTAGGTTTAAGGTTAGGGTTAGGGTTAGGGTTCTCTTAGGGTTAGGGTTAGCTTTACGGTTAGTGTTAGAGTTAGTGTTAGTGTTCTCTTAGGGTTATGTTTAGGGTTAGGGTTAAGATTAGGGTTAGGATAAGGGTTTGGGTAGAGTTAGGGTTAGGTTTATGGTTAGGGTTACGGTTAGGATTCTCTTAGGGTTAGGGTTAGGGTTAGGGTTAGGGTTAGGGTTCTCTT
>NW_028181459.1:1010000-1012500 GCF_964211825.1 Aythya ferina
GGTTAGGGTTAGGTTTAGGTTTAGGGTTAGAGTTAGTGTTCTCTTAGGGTTAGGGTTATGGTTAGGGTTAGGGTTAGGGTTTTGGTTCTCTTCGGGTTAGGGTTAGGGTTAGGGTTACGGTTAGGCTTAGGGTTAGGCTTAGTGTTCTCTTAGGGTTAGGGTTAGGGTTATGGTTAGGGTTAGGGTTAGGGTAAGGGTTAGGGTTAGGTTTAGGTTTAGGGTTAGAGTTAGGGTTAGGGTTAGGGTTAGGGTTAGGGTTAGGGTTAGGGTTAGGGTTAGGGTTAGGGTTATGGTTAGGGTTAGCGTTAGGGGTAGGGTTAGGGTTAGGGTTCTCTTCGGGTTAGGGTTAGGGATAGGGTTACGGTTAGGGTTAGGGTTAGGGTTAGGGTTAGTGTTCTCTTAGGGTTAGGGTTATGGTTATGGTTAGGTTTAGGGTTAGGGTTAGGGTTAGGGTTAGGTTTAGTGTTCTCTTAGGATTAGGGTTAGGGTTAGGTTTAGGGTTCGGGTTAGGGTTAGGGTAAGGGTTAGGGTTAGGGTTAGAGTAGGGTTAGGGTTAGATTTAGGGTTAGGGTTAGGGTTAGGGATAGTGTTCTCTTACGGTTAGGGTTAGGTTTAGGTTAAGAGTTAGGGTTAGCGTTAGGGTTAGGGTTAGGATTAGGGTTAGGGTTAGGGTTAGGGTTAGGGTTAGGGTTAGGATTAGTGTGTGGGTTAGGGTTAGGGTTCTCTTACGGTTAGAGTCAGAATTAGGGTTAGGGTTAGGGTTCTCTTAGTGTTAGGGTTAGGGTTAGTGTTAGGGTTAGGGTTAGGGTTAGGGTTTTGGTTTGGGTTAGAGTTAGGGTTAGAGTTAGGGTTAGGGTTAGGGTTAGGTTTAGGGTTAGGGTTAGGGTTAGGTTTAGGGTTAGGTTTAGGGTTAGAGTTAGTGTTCTCTTAGGGTTAGGGTTATGGTTAGGGTTAGGGTTAGGGTTTGGGTTCTCTTCGGATTAAAGTTAGGGTTAGGGTTACGGTTAGGGTTAGGGTTAGGGTTAGTGTTCTCTTAGGGTTAGGGTTAGGGTTAGGGTTATGGTTAGGGTTAGGGTTAGGGTAAGGGTTAGGGTTAGGTTTAGGGTTAAGGTTATGGTTAGGGTTAGGGTTAGGGTTAGGGTTAGGTTTAGGGTTAGGGTTAGGGTTAGGGTTAGGGTTAGGGTTAGGGTTATGGTTAGGGTTAGCGTTAGGGGTAGGGTTAGGGTTAGGGTTCTCTTCGGGTTAGGGTTAGGGTTAGGGTTACGGTTAGGGTTAGGGTTAGGGTTAGGGTTAGTGTTCTCTTCGGGTTAGGGTTAGGGTTAGGGTTAGGGTTAGGGTTAGTGTTAGGGTTAGGGTTAGGGTTAGGGTTAGGGTTAGGGTTAGGGTTAGTGTTAGGGTAAGGGTTAGGGTTAGTGTTAGGGTTAGGGTTAGGGTTCTCTAAGGGTTAGGGTTAGGGTTAGGGTTAGGGTTAGGGTTAGTGTTAGGGTTAGGGTAAGGGTTAGGGTAAGGGTTAGGGTTAGGTTTAGGGTAAGGATTAGGGTTAGGGTTAGGGTTAGGGTTAGGGTTAGGGTTATTGTTGGGATTAGGGTTTTGTGAGCGTTAGCGTTAGGCTTAGGGTTAGGGTTTTATTAGGGGTCGGGTTATGGCAAGGGTTAGGTTTAGGGTTAGCGTTAGGGTAATGGTTAGGTGTAGCGTTAGGGTTAGGGTTAGGGTTAAGGTTAGGGTTAGGTTTAGGGTTAGGGTTAGGGTTAGGGTTAGGGTTAGGGTTAGGTTTAGGGTTAGGGTTAGGGTTAGGGTTAGGGTTAGGGTTAGGGTTAGGGTTAGGCTTAGGGTTAGGGTTAGGGTTAGGGTTAGGGTTAGGGTTAGGGTTAGGGTTAGGGTTAGGGTTAGGGTTAGGTTTAGGGTTAGGTTTAGGGTTAGAGTTAGTGTTCTCTTAGGGTTAGGGTTATGGTTAGGGTTAGGGTTAGGGTTTTGGTTCTCTTCGGGTTAGGGTTAGGGTTAGGGTTACGGTTAGGCTTAGGGTTAGGCTTAGTGTTCTCTTAGGGTTAGGGTTAGGGTTATGGTTAGGGTTAGGGTTAGGGTAAGGGTTAGGGTTAGGTTTAGGTTTAGGGTTAGAGTTAGGGTTAGGGTTAGGGTTAGGGTTAGGGTTAGGGTTAGGGTTAGGGTTAGGGTTAGGTTTATGGTTAGGGTTAGCGTTAGGGGTAGGGTTAGGGTTAGGGTTCTCTTCGGGTTAGGGTTAGGGATAGGGTTACGGTTAGGGTTAGGGTTAGGGTTAGGGTTAGGGTTAGTGTTCTCTTAGGGTTAGGGTTATGGTTATGGTTAGGGTTAGGGTTAGGGTTAGGGTTAGGGTTAGGTTTAGTGTTCTCTTAGGATTAGGGTTAGGGTTAGGTTTAGGGTTCGGGTTAGGGTTAGGGTAAGGGTTAGGGTTAGGGTTAGAGTAGGGTTAGGGTTAGATTTAGGGTTAGGGTTAGGGTTAGGGATAGTGTTCTCTTATGGTTAG
>NW_028181459.1:1015000-1020000 GCF_964211825.1 Aythya ferina
GTGTTAGGGTTACGGTTAGGCTTAGGGTTAGGCTTAGTGTTCTCTTAGTGTTAGGGTTAGGGTTATGGTTAGGGTTTGGGTTAGGGTAAGGGTTAGGGTTAGGTTTAGGTTTAGGGTTAGAGTTAGGGTTAGGGTTAGGGTTAGGGTTAGGGTTAGGGTTAGGGTTAGGGTTAGGGTTATGGTTAGAGTTAGCGTTAGGGGTAGGGTTAGGGTTAGGGTTCTCTTCGGGTTAGGGTTAGGGATAGGGTTACGGTTAGGGTTAGGGTTAGGGTTAGGGTTAGTGTTCTCTTAGTGTTAGGGTTATGGTTATGGTTAGGGTTAGGGTTAGGGTTAGGGTTCTCTTCGGGTTAGGGTTCGGGTTAGGGTTAGTATTAGGGTTAGGGTTAGGCTTAGGTTTAGGGTTAGTGTTAGGGTTAGGGTTAGCGTTAGGGTTTGGGTTAGGGTTGGGTTTAGGGATAGGTTTAGGGTTACGGTTAGGGCTAGGATTAGGGTTAGGTTTAGGGTTAGGGTTATTGATAGGTTTAGGGTTAGAGTTAGGGTTACGGTTAGTGTTAGGGTTAGGTTTAGTGTTCTCTTAGGATTAGGGTTAGGGTTAGGGTTCGGGTTAGGGTTAGGGTAAGGGTTAGGGTTAGGGTTAGAGTAGGTTTAGGGTTAGATTTAGGGTTAGGGTTAGGGTTAGGGTTAGGGATAGTGTTCTCTTACGGTTAGGGTTAGGTTTAGGGTAAGAGTTAGGGTTAGCGTTAGGGTTAGGGTTAGGATTAGGGTTAGGGTTAGGGTTAGGGTTAGGGTCAGGGTTAGGGTTAGGGTTAGGGTTAGGATTAGTGTGTGGGTTAGGGTTAGGGTTCTCTTACGTTTAGAGTCAGGGTTAGGGTTAGGGTTAGGGTTCTCTTAGGGTTAGGGTTAGGGTTAGTGTTAGTGTTAGGGTTAGGGTTAGTGTTCTCTTAGTGTTAGGGTTAGGGTTATGGTTAGGGTTAGGGTTAGGGTAAGGGATAGGGTTAGGGTTAAGGTTATGGTTAGGGTTAGGGTTAGGGTTAGGGTTAGGGTTAGGGTTAGGGTTAGGGTTAGGGTTAGGGTTAGGGTTAGGGTTAGGGTTAGGGTTAGGGTTATGGTTAGGGTTAGCGTTAGGGGTAGGGTTAGGGTTAGGGTTCTCTTCGGTTTAGGGTTAGGGTTAGGGTTAGGGTTAGGGTTAGGGTTAGTGTTCTCTTAGGGTTATGGTTAGGGTTAGGGTTATGGTTAGGGTTAGGGTTAGGGTAAAGGTTAGGGTAAGGGTTAGGGTTAGGGTTAAGGTTATGGTTAGGGTTAGGTTTAGGGTAAGGATTACGGTTAGGGTTAGGGTTAGGGTTAGGGTTAGGGTTAGGGTTATTGTTGGGATTAGGGTTTTGTGAGGGTTAGCGTTAGGCTTAGGGTTAGGTTTTTATTAGGGGTGGGGTTATGGCAAGGGTTAGGTTTAGGGTTAGGGTTAGGGTAATTGTTAGGTGTAGCGTTAGGGTTAGGGTTAGGGTTAGGGTTAGGGATAGGGTTAGGGTTCGGGTTAGGGTTAGGGTTAGGGTTAGGGTTAGGGTTACGGTTAGGGTTAGGGTTAGAGTAGGGTTAGGGTTAGATTTAGGGTTAGGGTTAGGGTTAGGGTTAGGGTTAGGGTTAGGGTTAGGATTAGGGTTAGGGTTAGGGTTAATGTTAGGGTTAGTGTTCTCTTAGGGTTAGGGTTAGGGTTAGAGTTAGCGTTAGGGTTAGTGTTCTCTTAGGGTTAGGGTTAGGGTTAGGGTTAGCGTTAGGGTTAGTGTTCACTTAGGGTTAGGGTTAGGGTTAGGGTTAGGGTTCGGGTTAGGGTTAGGGTTAGTGTTATCTTAGGGTTAGGGTTAGGGTTAGGGTTAGGGTTAGAGTAGGGTTAGGGTTAGATTTAGGGTTAGGGTTAGGGTTAGGGATAGTGTTCTCTTACGGTTAGGGTTAGGTTTAAGGTAAGGGTTAGGGTTAGGGTTAGGGTTAGGGTTAGGGTTAGGGTTAGGGTTAGGGTTAGGGTTAGGATTAGGTTTAGGGTTAGGGTTAGCGTTAGTGTTAGTGTTCTCTTAGGGTTAGGGTTAGGGTTAGCGTTAGGGTTAGTGTTCTCTTAGGGTTAGGGTTAGGGTTAGGGTTAGGGTTAGGGTTAGGGTTAGGATTAGTGTGTTGTTTAGGGTTAGGGTTCTCTTAGGTTTAGAGTCAGGGTTAGGGTTAGGGTTAGGGTTCTCTTAAGGTTAGGGTTAGGGTTAGTGTTAGGGTTAGGGTTAGGGTTAGGGTTAGTGTTAGGGTTAGGGTTAGAGTTAGGGTTACGGTTAGGGTTAAGGTAGTGGTTAGGATTAGGGTTGGTGTTAGGGTTAGTGTTAGTGTTCTCTTAGGGTTAGTGTTAGGGTTAGGGTTAGCGTTAGGGTTAGGGTTAGGGTTAGGGTTAGGGTTAGTGTTAGGATTAGTGTGTTGTTTAGGGTTAGGGTTCTCTTAGGTTTAGAGTCAGGGTTAGGGTTAGGGTTAGGGTTCTCTTATGGTTAGGGTTAGGGTTAGTGTTAGGGTTAGGGTTAGGGTTAGGGTTAGTGTTATGGTTAGGGTTAGAGTTAGGGTTAGGGTTAGGGTTAAGGTAGTGGTTAGGATTAGGGTTAGTGTTAGGGTTAGTGTTAGTGTTCTCTTAGGTGTAGGGTTAGGGTTAGGGTTAGGGTTAGGGTTAGGGTTAGAGTTAGGGTTAGGGTTAGGGTTATGGTTAGGGTTAGGGTTAGGGTTAGGTTTAGGGTTAGAGTTAGTGTTCTCTTAGGGTTAGGGTTAGGGTTATGGTTAGGGTTAGGGTTAGGGTTAGGGTTAGGGTTCTCTTCGGGTTAGGGTTCGGGTTAGGGTTAGTATTAGGGTTAGGCTTAGGGTTAGGGTTAGGGTTAGGGTTAGGGTTAGGGTTAGGTTTAGGGTTAGGTTTAGGGTTAGAGTTAGTGTTCTCTTTGGGTTAGGGTTATGGTTAGGGTTAGGGTTAGGGTTTGGGTTCTCTTCGGGTTAGGGTTAGTGTTAGGGTTACGGTTAGGCTTAGGGTTAGGCTTAGTGTTCTCTTAGGGTTAGGGTTAGGGTTATGGTTAGGGTTTGGTTTAGGGTAAGGGTTAGGGTTAGGTTTAGGTTTAGGGTTAGAGTTAGGGTTAGGGTTAGGGTTAGGGTTAGGGTTAGGGTTAGGGTTATGGTTAGGGTTAGCGTTAGGGGTAGGGTTAGGGTTAGGGTTCTCTTCGGGTTAGGGTTAGGGATAGGGTTACGGTTAGGGTTAGGGTTAGGGTTAGGGTTAGTGTTCTCTTAGTGTTAGGGTTATGGTTATGGTTAGGGTTAGGGTTAGGGTTAGGGTTAGGGTTCTCTTCGGGTAAGGGTTCGGGTTAGGGTTAGTATTAGGGTTAGGGTTAGGCTTAGGTTTAGGGTTAGTGTTAGGGTTAGAATTAGCGTTAGGGTTTGGGTTAGGGTTGGGTTTAGGGATAGGTTTAGGGTTACGGTTAGGGCTAGGATTAGGGTTAGGTTTAGGGTTAGGGTTATTGATAGGTTTAGGGTTAGAGTTAGGGTTACGGTTAGGGTTAGGGTTAGGTTTAGTGTTCTCTTAGGATTAGGGTTAGGGTTAGGGTTCGGGTTAGGGTTAGGGTAAGGGTTAGGGTTAGGGTTAGAGTAGGTTTAGGGTTAGATTTAGGGTTAGGGTTAGGGTTAGGGATAGTGTTCTCTTACGGTTAGGGTTAGGTTTAGGGTAAGAGTTAGGGTTAGCGTTAGGGTTAGGGTTAGGATTAGGGTTAGGGTTAGGGTTAGGGTTAGGGTTAGGGTTAGGGTTAGTGTTAGGGTTAGGGTTAGGGTTAGGGTTAGGATTAGTGTGTGGGTTAGGGTTAGGGTTCTCTTACGGTTAGAGTCAGGGTTAGGGTTAGGGTTAGGGTTCTCTTAGGGTTAGGGTTAGGGTTAGTGTTAGTGTTAGGGTTAGGGTTAGTGTTCTCTTAGTGTTAGGGTTAGGGTTATGGTTAGGGTTAGGGTTAGGGTAAGGGTTAGGGTTAGGGTTAAGGTTATGGTTAGGGTTAGGGTTAGGGTTAGGGTTAGGGTTAGGGTTAGGGTTAGGGTTAGGGTTAGGGTTAGGGTTAGGGTTAGGGTTAGGGTTAGGGTTAGGGTTATGGTTAGGGTTAGCGTTAGGGGTAGGGTTAGGGTTAGGGTTCTCTTCGGTTTAGGGTTAGGGTTAGGGTTAGGGTTAGGGTTACGGTTAGTGTTCTCTTAGGGTTATGGTTAGGGTTAGGGTTAAGGTTATGGTTAGGGTTAGGTTTAGGGTAAGGATTACGGTTAGGGTTAGGGTTAGGGTTAGGGTTAGGGTTAGGGTTAATGTTAGGGTTAGTGTTCTCTTAGGGTTAGGGTTAGGGTTAGAGTTAGCGTTAGGGTTAGTGTTCTCTTAGGGTTAGGGTTAGGGTTAGGGTTAGCGTTAGGGTTAGTGTTCACTTAGGGTTAGGGTTAGGGTTAGGGTTAGGGTTCGGGTTAGGGTTAGGGTTAGTGTTCTCTTAGGGTTAGGGTTAGGGTTAGGGTTAGGGTTAGAGTAGGGTTAGGGTTAGATTTAGGGTTAGGGTTAGGGTTAGGGATAGTGTTCTCTTACGGTTAGGGTTAGGTTTAAGGTAAGGGTTAGGGTTAGGGTTAGGGTTAGGGTTAGGGTTAGGGTTAGGGTTAGGGTTAGGATTAGGTTTAGGGTTAGGGTTAGCGTTAGGGTTAGTGTTCTCTTAGGGTTAGGGTTAGGGTTAGCGTTAGGGTTAGTGTTCTCTTAGGGTTAGGGTTAGGGTTAGGGTTAGGGTTAGGGTTAGGGTTAGGGTTAGGATTAGTGTGTGGTTTAGGGTTAGGGTTCTCTTAGGTTTAGAGTCAGGGTTAGGGTTAGGGTTAGGGTTCTCTTAAGGTTAGGGTTAGGGTTAGTGTTAGGGTTAGGGTTAGGGTTAGGGTTAGTGTTAGGGTTAGGGTTAGAGTTAGGGTTACGGTTAGGGTTAAGGTAGTGGTTAGGATTAGGGTTGGTG
>NW_028181459.1:1025000-1030000 GCF_964211825.1 Aythya ferina
GGGTTAGGGTTAGGTTTAGGGTTAGAATTACGGTTAGGGTTAGGGTTAGGATTAGGGTTAGGGTTAGGGTTAGTGTTCTCTTAGGGTTAGGGTTAGGGTTAGGGTTAGGGTTAGGGTTATGGTTAGGGTTAGGGTTAGGTTAAGGGTTAGGGTTAGGCTTAGGGTTAGGGTTAGTGTTCTCTTAGGGTTAGGGTTAGGGTTATGGTTAGGGTTAGGGTTAGGGTAAGGGTTAGGGTTAGGGTTAGGGTTAAGGTTATGGTTAGGGTTAGGGTTAGGGTTAGGGTTAGGGTTAGGGTTAGGTTTAGGGTTAGAGTTAGGGTTAGGGTTAGGGTTAGGGTTAGGGTTATGGTTAGGGTTAGCGTTAGGGGTAGGGTTAGGGTTAGGGTTCTCTTCGGGTTAGGGTTAGGGATAGGGTTACCGTTAGGGTTAGCTTAGGGTTAGGGTTAGTGTTCTCTTAGGATTAGGGTTATGGTTATGGTTAGGGTTAGGTTTAGGGTTAGGGTTCTCTTCGGGTTAGGGTTCGGGTTAGGGTTAGTATTAGGGTTAGGCTTAGGGTTAGGGTTAGGGTTAGGCTTAGTGTTCTCTTAGGGTTAGGGTTAGGGTTAGGGTTAGGGTTAGGGTAAGGGCTAGGGTTAGGGTTAGGGTTAGGGTTAGGGTTAGGGTTAGGGTTAGGGTTAGGGTTCTCTTAGGGTTAGGGTTAGGGTTAGGGTTAGGGTTAGGGTTAGGGTTCTCTTAGGGTTAGGGTTATGGTTAGGGTTAGGATTAGGATATGGGTTTTGGTTAGAGTTAGGGTTAGGGTTAGGGTTAGGGTTAGGGTTAGGGTTAGGGTTAGGGTTAGGGTTAGGGTTAGGGTTAGGGTTAGGGTTAGGGTTAGGGTTAGGGTTAGGGTTAGGGTTAGGTTTAGGGTTAGGGTTAGAGTTAGGATTAGGGTTAGGGTTAGGGTTAGTGTTCTCTTAGGGTTAGGGTTAGGGTTAGGGTTAGGGTTAGGGTAAGGGTTAGGGTTAGGGTTAGATTTAGGGTTAGGTTTAGGGCTAGGGTTAGGGTTAGGGTTCTCTTAGGGTTAGGGTTATGGTTAGGATTAGGGTTAGGGTTAGGGTAAGTGTTAGTGTTCTCTTAGGGTTAGGGATAGGGTTAGGTGAGGGTTAGGGTTAGGGTAAGGGTTTTGGTTCGATTTAGGGTTAGGTTTAGGGTTAGGTTTAGGGTTAGGAGTAGGGTTCTCTTAGGGTTAGGGTTAGGGTTAGGGTTAGGGTTATTGTTCTCTTAGGGTTAGGGTTAGGGTTAGGTTTCGGGTTAGCGTTAGGGTTAGGGTTAGGGTTAGGATTTTAGGGTTAGGGTTAGGGTTAGGGTTAGTGTTAGGGTTAGGGATAGGGTTAGGGTTAGGGTTAGGGTTGGGGTTAGGGTTAGGGTTAGGGTTAGTGTTCTCTTAGGGTTACGGTTAAGTTTAGGGTTAGGGTTAGGGTTAGGGTTAAGTTTAGGCTTAGGGTTAAGGTTAGGGTTAGGATCAGGTTTAGTGTTAGGGTTAGTGTTAGTGTTCTCTTAGGGTAAGGGTTAGGGTTAGGGTAAGGGTTAGGGTTAGGTTTAGGGTTAGTGTTCTCTTATGGTTAGGGTTAGGGTTAGGGTTAGGGTAATGGTTAGAGTTAGGGTTAGTGTTCTCTTAGGGTTAGGGTTAGGGTTAGTGTAAGGGGTAGTGTTAGGGTTAGGGTTAGGGTTCTCTTAGGGTTAGGGTTAGGGTTAGGGTTAGGGTTAGGGTTAGGGTTAGGGTTAGTGTTAGGGTTAGGGTTAGGGTTACGGTTAGGGTTACGGTTAGGGTTAGGGTTAGGGTTAGGGTTAGGGTTAGGGTTAGGGTTAGGGTTAGGGTTAGGGTTAGGGTTAGGGTTAGGGTTAGGGTTAGGGTTCTCTTAGGGTTAGGGTTAGGGTTAGGGTTAGGTTTAGGGTTAGGGTTAGGGTTAGGGTTAGGGTTAGGGTTAGGGTTAGGTTTAGGGTTAGGGTTAGGGTTAGGGTTAGGGTTAGGTTTAGGTTTAGGGTTAGAATTACGGGTAGGGTTAGGGTTAGGATTAGGGTTAGGGTTAGGGTTAGTGTTCTCTTACGGTTAGGGTTAGGGTTAGGGTTAGGGTTATGGTTAGGGTTAGGGTTAGGTTAAGGGTTAGGGTTAGGGTTAGGGTTAGGGTTAGGGTTACGGTTAGGGTTAGGTTTAGGGTTAGGTTTCTCTTAGGGTTAGGGTTAGGGTTAGGGTTAGGGTTAGTGTTAGGGTTAGGGTTAGGGTTACGGTTAGGGTTCGGATTATGGTTAGGGTTAGGGTTAGGGTTAGTATTCTCTTAGGGTTAGGGTTAGGGTTAGGGTTAGGGTTAGGGTAAGGGTTTGGGTTAGGGTTAGGTTTAGGGTTAGGGTTAGGGTTCTCTTAGGGTTAGGGTTAGGGTTACGGTTAGGGTAAGGGTTTGGGTTAGGGTTAGGTTTAGGGTTAGGGTTAGGGTTCTCTTAGGGTTAGGGTTAGGGTTACGGTTAGGTTTAGGTTTAGGTTTAGGGTTCTCTTAGGTTTAGGGTTATGGTTAGGGTTTGGATTAGGGTAAGGGTTTGAGTTAGTGTTAGGGTTAGCTTTAGGGTTAGGGTTAGGGTTAGGGTTAGGGTTCTCTTAAGGTTAGAGTTAGGGTTAGGGTTAGGGTTAGTGTTCTCTTAGGGTTAGGGTTAGGGTTAGCATTAGGGTTAGGGTAAGGGTTAGTGTTAGGGTTAGGGTTAGGTTGAGGGTTAGGTTTAGGGCTAGGGTTAGGTTTAGGGTTCTCTTAGGGATAGGGTTAGGGTTATGGTTAGGATTAGGGTTAGGGTTAGTGTTAGGGTTAGTGTTAGTGTTCTCTTACGGTTAGGGTTAGGGTTAGGGTTAGGGTTAGGGTTAGGTTTAGGGTTAGGGTTAGGGTTAGTGTTTGGGTTAGAGTTAGGGTTAGGTTTTGGGTTAGGTTTAGGGTTAGGGTTAGAGTTCTCTTAGGGTTAGGGTTAGGGTTAGGGTTAGGGTTAGGGTTAGGGTTAGGGTTAGGGTTAGGGTTAGGGTTAGGGTTAGGGTTAGGGTTAGGGTTAGGGTTAGGGTTCTCTTAGGGTTAGGGTTCGGGTAAGGGTTAGGGTTAGGGTTAGGGTTAGGGTTAGGTTTAGGGTTCTCTTAGGGTTAGGGTTAGGGTTAGGGTTAGGATTAAGTTTAGTGTTAGGGTTAGTGTTAGTGTTCTCTTAGGGTTAGGGTTAGGGTTAGGGTTTGGGTTAGGGTTAGGGTTAGGGTAAGGGTTTGGGTTACACTTAGGGTTAGGTTTAGGGTTAGGGTTAGGGTTAGGGTTAGGGTTAGGGTTAGAGTTCTCTTAGGGTTAGAGTTAGGGTTAGGGTTAGGGTTAGGGTTAGTGTTAGTGTTCTCTTAGGGTTAGGGTTAGGGTTAGGGTTAGGGTTAGGGTTAGGGTAAGGGTTAGGGGTAGGGTTAGGTTTAAGGTTAGTGTTAGGGTTAGGGTTAGGGTTAGTGTTCTCTTAGGGTTCGGTTAGGGTTAGGTTAGGGTTAGGGTTAGGTTTCGGGTTAGGTTTAGGGTTAGGGTTAGGGTTAGGGTTAGGGTTAGGTTTAGGGTTAGGGTTAGGGTTAGGGGTAGGGTTATGGTTAGCGTTAGGGTTAGGGATAGGTTTAAGGATAGTGTTCTCTTAGGGTTAGGGTTAGGTTTAGGGTAAGAGTTAGGGTTAGGGTTAGGGTTAGGGTTAGGGTTAGGGTTAGTGTTCTCTTAGGGTTAGGGTTAGGGTTAGGGTTAGGGTAAGGGTTAGGGTTAGGGTTAGGTTTAGGGTTAGGGTTAGGGTTAGGGTTAGGGTAAGGGTTATGGTTAGGGTTACGGTTAGGGTTTAGGTTAGGGTTAGGGTAAGGGTTTTGGTTAGAGATAGGGTTAGGTTTAGGGTTAGGTTTAGGGGTAGGATTAGGGTTCTCTTAGGGTTAGGGTTAGGGTTATTGTTAGGGTTATTGTTCTCTTAGGGTTAAGGTTAGGGTTAGGGTTAGGGTTAGGGTTAGGGTTTTAGTGTTTGTGTTAGGGTTAGGGTTAGGGTTAGGGATAGGGTTAGGATTAGTGTTCTCTTAGGGTTAGGGTTAAATTTAGGGTTAGGGTTAGGGTTAGGATTAGGGTTAGGGTTAGGGTTAGGGTTAGGGTTAGGGTTAGGGTTAGGGTTAGGGTTCGGGTTAGGCTTAGGGTTAGGGTTAGGGTTAGGGTTAGGGTTAGGGTTAGGGTAAGGGTTTGGGTTCGAGTTAGGGTTAGGTTTAGCGTTAGGTTTAGGGTTAGGATTAGGGTTCTCTTAGGGTTAGGGTTAGGGTTAGGGTTAGGGTTAGGGTTAGGGTTAGGGTTAGTGTAAGGGTTCTCTTACGGTTAGAGTTAGGGTTAGGGTTAGGGTTAGGGTTAGGGTAAGGGTTTGAGTTAGAGTTAGGGTTAGGTTTAGGGTTAGGGTTAGGGTTAGTGTTCTCTTAGGGTTAGGGTTTGGGTTAGGGTTAGGGTTTGGATTAGTGTTAGGGTTATTGTTAGGGTTAGAGTTAGGGTTAGTGTTCTCTTAGGGTTAGGGTTAGGGTTAGGCATAGGGTTAGGGTTAGGGTTAGGTTTAAGGTTAGGGTTAGAGTTAGGGTTAGGGTTCTCTTAGGGTTAGGGTTAGGGTTAGGATTAGGTTTATTGTTAGGGTTAGTGTGAGTGTTCTCTTAGGGTTAGGGTTAGGGTTAGGGTTAGGGTTAGGGTTAGGGTTAAGGTTAGGGATAGGGTAAGGGTTTGGGTTAGAGTTAGGGTTAGGATTAGGGATAGGGTTAAGGTTAGGGTTAGGGTTAGGGTTAGGGTTAGGGTTAGGATTAGTGTTCTCTTATGGTTAGGGTTACGGTTAGGGTTAGGGTTAGGGTTAGGGTTAGGGTTAGGTTTAGAGTTAGGGTAAGGGTTAGGGTTAGGGTTAGGGTAAGGGTTAGAGTTAGGGTTAGTGTTCTCTTAGGGTTAGGGTTATGGTTATGGTTAGGGTTAGGGTTAGGG
>NW_028181459.1:1045000-1047500 GCF_964211825.1 Aythya ferina
TAGGGTTAGGGTTACGGTTAGGGTAAGGGTTTGGGTTAGAGTTAGGGTTAGGTTTAGGGTTAGGTTTAGGGTTAGGATTAGGGTTCTCTTAGCCTTAGGGTTAGGGTTAGGGTTAGGGTTAGGGTTAGGGTTAGGGTTAGGGTTATTGTTCTCTTAGGGTTAGGGTTAGGGTTAGGGTTAGGGTAGGGTTAGGATTAGGATTAGGATTAGGGTTAGGGTTATGGTTATGGTTAGGTTTAGCGTTAGGGGTAGTGTAAGGGTTACGCTTAGGTTTATGGTTAGGGTTAGGGTTAGGGTTAGGGTTCTATTAGGGTTAGGGTTAGGGTTAGGGTTAGGGTTAGGGTTAGGGTTAGGGTTAGGGTTATGGTTAGTGTTCTCTTAGGGTTAGGGTTCTCTTAGGGTTAGAGTTAGGGTTAGGTTTAGGGTTAGGGTTAGGGTTAGGATTAGTGTTACCTTAGGGTTAGGGTTAGGGTTAGGGTTAGGGTTAGGGTTCGGGTTAGGGATAGGGTTCGGGTTAGGGTTATGGTTAGGGTTAGGGTTAGGGTTAGGGTTAGGGTTAGGGTTAGGGTTAGAGTTTTAGTTAGGGTTAGGGTTAGGGTTAGGTTTAGGGTGAGGTTTAGGGTTAATGTTAGTGTTCTCTTAGGGTTAGGGTTATGGTTATGGTTAGGGTTAGGGTTAGGTTAGGGTTAGTGTTAGGGTTAGGGTTCTCTTAGGGTTAGGGTTAGGGTTAGGGTTAGGGTTAGGGTTAGGGTTAGGGTTAGGGTTAGGGTTAGGGTTAGGGTTAGGGTTAGGGTTAGAGTTTTAGTTAGGGTTAGGGTTAGGGTTAGGTTTAGGGTGAGGTTTAGGTTTAATGTTAGTGTTATCTTAGGGTTAGGGTTATGGTTATGGTTAGGGTTAGGGTTAGGTTTACGGTTAGGGTTAGGGTTAGGGTTCTCTTAGGGTTAGGGTTAAGGTTAGGGTTAGGGTTAGGGTTAGGGTTAGGGTTAGGGTTAGGGTTAGGGTTAGGGTTAGGGTTAGGGTTAGGGTTAGGGTTAGGGTTAGGGTTAGGGTTACGGTTAGGGTTAGGGTTAGGGTTAGGTTTAGTGTTAGGGTAAGGGTTAGGGTTCTCTTAGGGTTAGGGGTAGGGTTAGGGTTAGGTTTAGGGTTCGGGTTAGGGTTAGGGTTAGGGTTAGGGTTAGTGTTCTCTTATGGTTAGGGTTAGGGTTAGGGTTAGGGTTAGGGTTAGGGTTAGTGTTCTCTTAGGGTTAGGTTTAGGGTTAGGGTTAGGATTAGGATTAGGGTTAGTGTTAGTGTTCTCTTTGGGTTAGGGTTACGGTTAGGGTAAGGGTTTGGGTTAGAGTTAGGGTTAGGTTTAGGGTTAGGTTTAGGGTTAGTATTAGTGTTCTCTGAGGGTTAGGGTTAGGGTTAGGGTTAGGGTTAGGGTTAGGGTAAGGGTTAGGGTTAGGTTTAGGGTTAGTGTTAGGGCTAGGGTTAGGGTTAGGGTTCTCTTTGGGTTAGGGTTAGGGTTATGGTTAGGATAAGGGTTAGGGTTAGGGTTAGTGTTAGTGTTCTCTTAGGGTTAGGGTTAGGGTTACGGTTAGGGTAAGGGTTTGGGTTAGAGTTAGGGTTAGGTTTAGGGTTAGGTTTAGGGTTAGGATTAGGGTTGTCTTAGCCTTAGGGTTAGGGTTAGGGTTAGGGTTAGGGTTAGGGATAGTGTTAGTCTTCTCTTAGGGTTAGGTTTAGGGTTAGGGTTAGGATTAGGATTAGGGTTAGGGTTAGTGTTCTCTTAAGGTTAGGGTTAGGGTTAGGGTTAGTGTTAGGGTTAGGGTATGGGTTAGGGTTAGGGTTAGGGTTAGGGTTAGGGTTAGGGTTAGTGTTAGGGTTAGGGTTAGGGTTAGGGTTAGGGTTAGTGTTAGGGTAAGGGTTAGGGTTCTCTTAGGGTTAGGGGTAGGGTTAGGGTTAGGTTTAGGGTTCGGGTTAGGGTTAGGGTTAGGGTTAGGGTTAGTGTTCTCTTAGGGTTAGGGTTAGGGTTAGGGTTAGGGTTAGGGTTAGGGTTAGGGTTAGGGTTAGGGTTAGTGTTCTCTTAGGGTTAGGTTTAGGGTTAGGGTTAGGATTAGGATTAGGGTTAGTGTTAGTGTTCTCTTAGGGTTAGGGTTAGGGTTAGCGTTAGGGTTAGGGTAAGGGTTAGGGTTAGGGTAAGGGTTAGGGTTAGGTTTAGGGTTAGTGTTAGGGCTAGGGTTAGGGTTAGGGTTCTCTTTGGGTTAGGGTTAGGGTTATGGTTAGGATAAGGGTTAGGGTTAGGGTTAGTGTTAGTGTTCTCTTAGGGTTAGGGTTAGGGTTACGGTTAGGGAAAGGGTTTGGGTTACAGTTAGGGTTAGGTTTAGGGTTAGGTTTAGGGTTAGGATTAGGGTTCTCTTAGGCTTAGGGTTAGGGTTAGGGTTAGGGTTAGAGTTTCAGTTAGGGTTAGGGTTAGGGTTAGGGTTAGGGTTAGGGTTAGGGCTAGGGTTATTGTTCTCTTAGG
>NW_028181459.1:1060000-1062500 GCF_964211825.1 Aythya ferina
GTTAGGGTTAGGATTAGGATTAGGATTAGGGTTAGGGTTATGGTTAGGGTTAGGTTTAGCGTTAGGGGTAGTGTAAGGGTTACGCTTAGGTTTAGGGTTAGGGTTAGGGTTAGGGTTAGGGTTAGGGTTAGGGTTAGGGTTAGGGTTAGGATTAGGGTTAGGGTTAGGATTAGGGTTAGGGTTAGGGTTAGAGTTTTAGTTAGGGTTAGGGTTAGGGTTAGGTTTAGGGTGAGGTTTAGGGTTAATGTTAGTGTTCTCTTAGGGTTAGGGTTATGGTTATGGTTAGGGTTAGGGTTAGGGTTAGGGTTAGGTTTAGTGTTAGGTTAATGGTTAGGGTTCTCTTAGGGTTAGGGGTAGGGTTAGGGTTAGGTTTAGGGTTCGGGTTAGGGTTAGGGTTATGGTTAGGGTTAGGGTTAGGGTTAGGGTTAGGGTTAGGGTTAGGGTTAGGGTTAGGGTTAGGGTTAGGGTTAGGGTTAGGGTTAGGGTTAGGGTTAGGGTTAGGGATAGTGTTAGTCTTCTCTTAGGGTTAGGTTTAGGGTTAGGGTTAGGATTAGGATTAGGGTTAGGGTTAGTGTTCTCTTAGGGTTAGGGTTAGGGTTAGGGTTAGTGTTAGGGTTAGGGTAAGGGTTAGGGTTAGGTTTAGGTTTAGTGTTAGGGCTAGGGTTAGGGTTAGGGTTCTCTTAGGGTTAGGGTTAGGGTTATGGTTAGGATAAGGGTTAGGGTTAGGGTTAGTGTTAGTGTTCTGCTAGGGTTAGGGTTAGGGTTAGGGTTAGGGTAAGGGTTAGGGTTAGGGTTAGGGTTAGGGTTAGGGTTAGGGTTAGGGTTAGGTTTAGGGTTAGGTTAGGGTAAGGGTTTTAGTGTTAGGGTTAGGGTTAGGGTTAGGGTTATGGATAGGGTTAGGGTTAGGGTTAGGGTTAGGGTTAGGGTTAGGGTTAGTGTTCTCTTAGGGTAGTGTTAATTTTGGTTAGGGTTAGGGTTAGGGTTAGGGTTAGGGTTAGGTTTAGGGTTAGGGTTAGGGTTAGGGTTAGGGTTAGGTTAGGGTAAGGGTTCTCTTACGGTTAGGATTAGGATTAGGGTTTGTGTTAGGGTAAGGGTTTGAGTTAGAGTTAGGATTAGCTTTAGGGTTAGGGTTAGGGTTAGTGTTCTCTTAGGGTTAGGGTTAGGGTAAGGCATAGGGTTAGGGTTAGGGTTAGGTTTAATGTTAGGGTTAGGGTTAGGGTTAGGGTTCTCTTAGGGTTAGGGTTAGGGTTAGGATTAGGTTTAGTGTTAGGGTTAGTGTGAGTGTTCTCTTAGGGTTAGAGTTAGGGTTAGGGTTAAGGTTAAGGTTTGGGTTAGGGTTAGGGTAAGTGTTTGGGTTAGAGTTAGGGTTAGGTTTAGGGTTAGGGTTAGGGTTAGGGTTAGGGTTAGTGTTAGGGTTAGGGTTAGGGTTCTCTTAGGGTTAGGGTTAGGGTTAGGGTTAGGATTAGGTTTAGGGTTAGTGTTAGGGTTAGGGTTAGCGTTCTCTTAAGGTTAGGGTTAGGGTTAGGGTAAGGGTTAGGGTTAGGGTTAGGGTTAGGGTTAGGGTTAGGGTTAGTGTTCTCTTAGGTTTAGGGTTAAGGTTAGGGTTAAGGTTAGGGTTAGCGTTAGGGTTAGTGTTCTCTTAGGCTTAGGGTTCTCTTAGGGTTAGAGTTAGGGTTAGGTTTAGGGTTAGGGTTAGGGTTGGTTAGGGTTAGGGTTAGGGTTAGGGTTAGTGTTCTCTTAGGGTTAGGGTTAGGGTTAGGGTTAGGGTTAGGGTTCGGGTTAGGGTTAGGGTTAAGGTTATGGTTAGGGTTAGGGTTAGGGTTAGGGTTAGGGTTAGGGTTAGAGTTAGAGTTAGGGTTACGGTTAGGGTTAGGTTTAGGGTCAGGTTTAGGGTTTATGTTAGTGTTCTCTTACGGTTAGGGTTATGGTTATGGTTAGGGTTAGCGTTAGGGATAGGGTTAGGGTTAGGGTTAGGGTTAGGGTTAGGGTTATGGTTAGGGTTAGGTTTACGGTTCGGGTTAGGTTTAGGGTTAGGGATAGTGTTAGTGTTCTCTTAGGGTTAGGGTTAGGTTTAGGGTTAGGGTTAGGGTTAGGGTTAGGGTTAGGGTTAGGGTTAGGTTTAGGATTACTGTTCTCTTAGGGTTAGGGTTTGGGTTAGGGTTAGGGTTAGGATTAGGATTAGGGTTAGGGTTAGGGTTATGGTTAGGGTTAGGTTTAGCGTTAGGGGTAGTGTAAGGGTTACGCTTAGGTTTAGGGTTAGGGTTAGGGTTAGGGTTAGGGTTAGGGTTAGTGTTAGGTTTAGCGTTAGGGTTAGGTTTAGGGTTAAGGTTAGAGTTAGGGTTAGGGTTAGGGATAGGGTTAGAGATAGTGTTCTCTTAGTGTTAGGGTTAGGTTTTGGGTAAGGGTTAGGGTTAGGGTTAGGGTTAGTGTTAGGGTTATTGTTAGGATTAGGGTTTTCTGAGGGTTAGCGTTAGGCTTAGGGTTAGGGTTTTATTAGGGG
>NW_028181459.1:1130000-1132500 GCF_964211825.1 Aythya ferina
GTTAGGGTTAGGATTAGGTTTAGTGTTAGGGTTAGTGTGAGTGTTCTCTTAGGGTTAGTGTTAGGGTTAGGGTTAGGGTTAAGGTTAGGGTTAGGGTAAGGGTTTGGGTTAGAATTAGGGTTAGGATTAGGGATAGGGTTAGGGTTAGGGTTAGGGTTAGGGTTAGGGTTAGGATCAGTGTTCTCTTATGGTTAGGGTTAGGGTTAGGGTTAGGGTTAGGGTTAGGGTTAGGGTTAGGGTTAGGGTTAGGGTTAGGGTTAGGGTTAGGGTTAGGGTTAGGGTTAGGGTTAGGGTTAGGGTTAGGGTTAGAGTTAGGTTAAGGGTTAGGGTTAGGGTTATGGTAAGGGTTAGAGTTAGGGTTAGTGTTCTCTTAGGGTTAGGGTTAGGGTTAGGGTTATGGTTAGGGTTAGGGTTAGGGTTAGGGTTAGGGTTAGTGTTAGGGTTAGGGTTAGGGTTAGGTTTAGGGTTAGAGTTAGGGTTAGGTTTAGGGTTAGGGTTAGGGTTAGGGTTAGGTTTAGGTTTAGGATTAGTGTTCTCTTAGGTTTAGGGTTAGGGTTAGGGTTAGCATTAGGGTTAGGTTTAGGGTTAGGGTTAGGGTTAGGGTTAGGTTTAGAGTTAGAGTTAGGGTTAGGGTTAGGGTTAGGTTTAGGGTGAGGTTTAGGGTTAATGTTAGTGTTCTCTTAGGGTTAGGGTTATGGTTATGGTTATGGTTAGCGTTAGGGTTACGGTTAGGGTTAGGGTTAGGGTTAGGGTTAGGGTTAGGGTTAGAGATAGGGTTAGGGTTAGGGTTAGGGTTAGGGTTAGGGTTAGGGTTAGGGTTAGGGTAAGGGTTTGGGTTAGAGTTAGGGTTAGGATTAGGGATAGAGTTTTGGTTAGGGTTAGGTTTAGGGTTTGGGTTAGGGTTAGGATCAGTGTTCTGTTATGGTTAGGGTTAGGGTTAGGGTTAGGGTTAGGGTTAGGGTTAGGGTTAGGGTTAGGGTTAGGGTTACGGTTAGGGTTAGGGTTAGGGTTAGGGTTAGGGTTAGGGTTAGGGTTAGAGTTAGGGTAAGGGTTAGGGTTAGGGTTATGGTAAGGGTTAGAGTTAGGGTTTGTGTTCTCTTAGGGTTAGGGTTAGGGTTAGGGTTAGGGTTAGGGTTAGGGTTAGGGTTAGGTTTAGGGTTAGGGTTAGGGTTAGGGTTAGGGTTAGGATTAGTGTTCTCTTAGGGTTAGGGTTTGGGTTAGGGTTAGGGTTAGGATTAGGATTAGGATTAGGGTTAGGGTTATGGTTAGGGTTAGGTTTAGCGTTAGGGGTAGTGTAAGGGTTACGCTTAGGGTTAGGGTTAGGGTTAGGGTTAGGGTTAGGGTTAGGGTTAGGGTTAGGGTTAGGGTTAGGTTTAGGGTTAGGGTTAGCGTTAGGGTTAGTGTTAGGGTTAGGTTTCTCTTAGGTTTAGGGTTAGGGTTAGGGTTAGGGTTAGGGTTACGGTTAGGGTTAGGATTAGGGTTAGGGTTATGGTTAGGGTTAGGTTTAGCGTTAGGGGTAGTGTAAGGGTTACGCTTAGGTTTAGGTTTAGGGTTAGGGTTAGGGTTAGGGTTAGGGTTACGGTTAGGGTTAGGGTTAGTGTTAGGGTTAGGGTTAGGGTTAGGGTTAGGGTTAGGTTTAGGGTTAGGGTTATGGTTAGGGTTAGGGTTAGGGATTGGGTTAGGGATAGTGTTCTCTTAGGGTTAGGGTTAGGTTTTCGGTAAGGGTTAGGGTTAGGGTTAGGGTTAGGGTTATTGTTAGGATTAGGGTTTTCTGAGGGTTAGCGTTAGGCTTAGGGTTAGGGTTTTATTAGGGGTCGGGTTAGGGTTAGGGTTAGGTTTAGGGTTAGGGTTAGGTTTAGGGTAATGCTTAGGTGTAGCGTTAGGGTTAGGGTTAGGTTTAGGGTTAGGGTTAGGGTTAGGGTTAGGGTTATGGTTAGGGTTAGGGTTAGGGTTAGGTTTAGGGTTAGGGTTAGGGTTAGGGTTAGTGTTAGGGTTATGGTTAGGGTTAGGGTTAGGGTTAGGGTTAGGGTTAGGGTTAGGGTTAGGGTTAGGGTTAGGGTTAGGGTTAGGGTTAGGGTTAGGGTTAGGGTTAGGGTTAGGGTAAGGGTTAGGGTTAGTGTTCTCTTAGGGTTAGGGTTAGTGTTAGGGTTAGGGTTAGGGTTATGGTTAGGGTTAGCGTTAGGGTTAGGGTTAGGGTTAGGTTTCTCTTATTTTTAGGGTTAGGGTTAGGGTTAGGATACGGTTAGGGTTAGCATTAGGGTTAGGGTTAGGGTTAGGGTTAGGGTTAGGGTTAGGGTAAGTGTTTGGGTTAGAGTTAGGGTTATGTTTAGGGTTAGGATTAGGGTTAGGGTTAGGGTTCTCTTAGGTTTAGAGTTAGGGTTAGGGTTAGGTTTAGGGTTAGGTTTAGGGTTAGGATTAGGGTTCTCTTAGGGTTAGGGTTAGGGTTAGGGTTAGGGTTAGGGTTAGGGTTATTGTTCTCTTAGTGTTAGGGTTAGGGTTA
>NW_028181459.1:1152500-1155000 GCF_964211825.1 Aythya ferina
TTAGGGTAAGGGTTTGGGTTAGAGTTAGGGTTAGGTTTATGGTTAGGTTTAGGGTTAGGATTAGGGTTCTCTTAGGGTTAGGGTTAGGGTTAGGGTTAGGGTTAGGGTTAGGGTTAGGTTTAGGATTAGTGTTCTCTTAGGGTTAGGGTTAGGGTTAGGGTTAGGGTTAGGGTTAGGGTTAGGGTTAGGGTTAGGGTTAGGGTTCTCTTAGGTTTAGAGTTAGGGTTAGGGTTAGGGTTAGGGTTAGGGTTAGGGTTAGGGTTAGGGTTAGGGTTAGGGTAAGGGTTTGGGTTAGAGTTAGGGTTAGGTTTAGGGTTAGGTTTAGGGTTAGGATTAGGGTTCTCTTAGGGTTAGGGTTAGGGATAGGGTTAGGGTTAGGGTTAGGGTTAGGGTTAGGTTTAGGATTAGTGTTCTCTTAGGGTTAGGGTTAGGGTTAGGGTTAGGGTTAGGGTTAGGGTTCTCTTAGGTTTAGAGTTAGGGTTAGGGTTAGGGTTAGGGTTAGGGTTAGGGTTAGGGTTAGGGTTAGGGTTAGGGTTAGGGTTAGGGTTAGGTTTAGGATTAGTGTTCTCTTAGGGTTAGGGTTAGGGTTAGGGTTAGGGTTAGGGTTAGGGTTCTCTTAGGTTTAGAGTTAGGGTTAGGGTTAGGGTTAGGGTTAGGGTTAGGGTTAGGGTTAGGGTTAGGGTTAGGGTAAGGGTTTGGGTTAGAGTTAGGGTTAGGTTTAGGGTTAGGTTTAGGGTTAGGATTAGGGTTCTCTTAGGGTTAGGGTTAGGGATAGGGTTAGGGTTAGGGTTAGGGTTAGGGTTAGGTTTAGGATTAGTGTTCTCTTAGGGTTAGGGTTAGGGTTAGGGTTAGGGTTAGGGTTAGGGTTCTCTTAGGTTTAGAGTTAGGGTTAGGGTTAGGGTTAGGGTTAGGGTTAGGGATAGGGTTAGGGTTAGGGTTAGGGTTAGGGTTAGGTTTAGGATTAGTGTTCTCTTAGGGTTAGGGTTAGGGTTAGGGTTAGGGTTAGGGTTAGGGTTCTCTTAGGTTTAGAGTTAGGGTTAGGGTTAGGGTTAGGGTTAGGGTTAGGGTTAGGGTTAGGGTTAGGGTTAGGGTTAGGGTAAGGGTTTGGGTTAGAGTTAGGGTTAGGTTTATGGTTAGGTTTAGGGTTAGGATTAGGGTTCTCTTAGGGTTAGGGTTAGGGTTAGGGTTAGGGTTAGGGTTAGGGTTAGGTTTAGGATTAGTGTTCTCTTAGGGTTAGGGTTAGGGTTAGGGTTAGGGTTAGGGTTAGGGTTAGGGTTAGGGTTAGGGTTAGGGTTCTCTTAGGTTTAGAGTTAGGGTTAGGGTTAGGGTTAGGGTTAGGGTTAGGGTTAGGGTTAGGGTTAGGGTTAGGGTAAGGGTTTGGGTTAGAGTTAGGGTTAGGTTTAGGGTTAGGTTTAGGGTTAGGATTAGGGTTCTCTTAGGGTTAGGGTTAGGGATAGGGTTAGGGTTAGGGTTAGGGTTAGGGTTAGGTTTAGGATTAGTGTTCTCTTAGGGTTAGGGTTAGGGTTAGGGTTAGGGTTAGGGTTAGGGTTAGGGTTAGGGTTAGCGTTAGGGTTAGGGTTAGGGTTAGGGTTAGGGTTAGGGTTAGGTTTAGGATTAGTGTTCTCTTAGGGTTAGGGTTAGGGTTAGGGTTAGGGTTAGGGTTAGGGTTAGGGTTCTCTTAGGTTTAGAGTTAGGGTTAGGGTTAGGGTTAGGGTTAGGGTTAGGGTTAGGGTTAGGGTTAGGGTTAGGGTTAGGGTAAGGGTTTGGGTTAGAGTTAGGGTTAGGTTTATGGTTAGGTTTAGGGTTAGGATTAGGGTTCTCTTAGGGTTAGGGTTAGGGTTAGGGTTAGGGTTAGGGTTAGGGTTAGGTTTAGGATTAGTGTTCTCTTAGGGTTAGGGTTAGGGTTAGGGTTAGGGTTAGGGTTCTCTTAGGTTTAGAGTTAGGGTTAGGGTTAGGGTTAGGGTTAGGGTTAGGGTTAGGGTTAGGGTTAGGGTTAGGGTTAGGGTTAGGGTTAGGGTTAGGGTTAGGGTTAGGGTTGGGGTTAGGGTTAGGGTTAGGGTAAGGGTTTGGGTTAGAGTTAGGGTTAGGTTTAGGGTTAGGTTTAGGGTTAGGATTAGGGTTCTCTTAGGGTTAGGGTTAGGGTTAGGGTTAGGGTTAGGGTTAGGGTTAGGGTTAGGTTTAGGATTAGTGTTCTCTTAGGGTTAGGGTTAGGGTTAGGGTTAGGGTTAGGGTTCTCTTAGGTTTAGAGTTAGGGTTAGGGTTAGGGTTAGGGTTAGGGTTAGGGTTAGGGTTAGGGTTAGGGTTAGGGTTAGGGTTAGGGTTAGGGTTAGGGTTAGGGTTAGGGTTAGGGTTGGGGTTAGGGTTAGGGTTAGGGTAAGGGTTTGGGTTAGAGTTAGGGTTAGGTTTAGGGTTAGGTTTAGGGTTAGGATTAGGGTTCTCTTAGGGTTAGGGTTAGGGTTACGGTTAGGGTTAGGGTTAGGGTTAGGGTTAGGGTTAGGGT
>NW_028181459.1:1167500-1218172 GCF_964211825.1 Aythya ferina
GTTAGGGTTAGGGTTAGGGTTAGAGTTAGAGTTAGTGTTAGGGTTAGGGTTAGGTTTAGGGTGAGGTTTAGGGTTAATGTTAGTGTTCTCTTAGGGTTAGGGTTATGGTTATGGTTAGGGTTAGTGTTAGGGTTACGGTTAGGGTTAGGGTTAGGGTTAGGGTTAGGGTTAGAGTTAGGGTTAGGGTTAGGGTTAGGGTTAGGTTTAGGGTTAGGGTTAGGGTTAGGGTTAGGGTAAAGGTTAGGGTTCTCTTAGGGTTAGGGGTAGGGTTAGGGTTAGGTTTAGGGTTCGGGTTAGGGTTAGGGTTAGGGTTAGTGTTAGTGTTCTCTTAGGGTTAGGGTTAGGGTTAGGGTTAGGGTTAGGGTTAGGGTTAGGGTTAGGGTTCGGATTAGCGTTCTCTTAGGGTTATGGTTAGGGTTCGGGTTAGGGTTAGGTTTAGGGTTCGGGTTAGGGTTAGGGTTAGGGTTAGTGTTCTCTTCGGGTTAGTGTTAGGGTTAGGGTTAGGGTTAGTGTTAGAGTTAGGATTAGGGTTAGGGTTAGGTTTCTCTTAGGTTTAGGGTTAGGGTTTGTGTTAGGGTTAGGGTTAGGCTTAGGTTTAGTGTTCTCTTAGGTTTAGGGTTAGGGTTAGGGTTAGGGTTAGGGTTAGGGTTAGGGTTAGGGTTAGGGTTAGGTTTAGCGTTAGGGGTAGGGTTAGGCTTAGGGTTAGGGTTAGGGTTAGGGTTAGGGTTAGGTTTAGGGTTAGTGTTAGGGTTAGCGTTAGGGTTCTCTTAATTTTAGGGTTAGGGTTAGGGTTAGGGTTAGGGTTAGGGTTAGGGTTAGGGTTAGGGTTAGGGTTAGGGTTAGGGTTAGGGTTAGGGTTCTCTTAGGGTTAGGGTTAGAGTTAGGGTTAGGGTTATGGTTAGGGTTAGGGTTAGGGTTAGAGTTAGTGTTCTCTTAGGGTTTTGGTTATGGTTAGGGTTACGTTTTGGGTTATGGTTCTCTTCAGGTTAGGGTTAGGGTTAGGGTTAGGGTTAGGTTTAGGGTTAAGGTTAGGGTTAGGTTTAGGGTTAGGGTTAGGTTTAGTGTTCTCTTAGGGTTAGGGTTAGGGTTTGGGTTAGTGTTAGGGTTAGGGTTAGGGTTAGGGTTAGGGTTAGGGTTAGGGTTAGGGTTTGTGTTAGCGTTAGGGTTAGGGTTAGGGTTAGGGTTAGGTTTCTCTTAGGGTTAGGGTTAGGGTTAGGGTTAGGTTTAGGGTTAGGGGTAGGGTTAGGGTTTGGGTTAGGGTTAGGGTTAGGGTTAGGGTTAGGGTAAGGTTTAGGGTTACGGTTAGGGTTAGGGTTAGGGTTAGTTTTAGGGTTAGGGTTAGTGTCAGTGTTCTCTTATGGTTAGGGTTAGGGTTAGGGTTAGTGTTCTCTTAGGGTTAGGGTTAGGGTTAGATTTAGTGTTCTCTTAGGGTTAGGGTTAGGGTTAGGGTTAGGGTTAGGGTTAGGGTTAGAGTTAGGGTTAGGGTTAGGGTTAGGGTTAGGTTTAGGGTTAGGGTTAGGGTTAGGGTTAGGGTAAAGGTTAGGGTTCTCTTAGGGTTAGGGGTAGGGTTAGGGTTAGGTTTAGGGTTCGGGTTAGGGTTAGGGTTAGGGTTAGTGTTAGTGTTCTCTTAGGGTTAGGGTTAGGGTTAGGGTTAGGGTTAGGGTTAGGCTTAGGGTTAGGGTTAGTGTTCTCTTAGGGTTAGGTTTAGGGTTAGGGGTAGGGTTAGGGTTTGGGTTAGGGTTAGGGTTAGGGTTAGGGTTAGGGTAAGGTTTAGGGTTACGGTTAGGGTTAGGGTTAGGGTTAGTTTTAGGGTTAGGGTTAGTGTCAGTGTTCTCTTATGGTTAGGGTTAGGGTTAGGGTTAGTGTTCTCTTAGGGTTAGGGTTAGGGTTAGATTTAGTGTTCTCTTAGGGTTAGGGTTAGGGTTAGGGTTAGGGTTAGGGTTAGGGTTAGAGTTAGGGTTAGGGTTAGGGTTAGGGTTAGGTTTAGGGTTAGGGTTAGGGTTAGGGTTAGGGTAAAGGTTAGGGTTCTCTTAGGGTTAGGGGTAGGGTTAGGGTTAGGTTTAGGGTTCGGGTTAGGGTTAGGGTTAGGGTTAGTGTTAGTGTTCTCTTAGGGTTAGGGTTAGGGTTAGGGTTAGGGTTAGGGTTAGGCTTAGGGTTAGGGTTAGTGTTCTCTTAGGGTTAGGTTTAGGGTTAGGGTTAGGATTAGGGTTAGCTTTAGGATTAGTGTTCTCTTAGGGTTAGGGTTTGGGTTAGGGTTAGGGTTAGGATTAGGATTAGGATTAGGGTTAGGGTTATGGTTAGGGTTAGGTTTAGCGTTAGGGGTAGTGTAAGGGTTACGCTTAGGTTTAGGGTTAGGGTTAGGGTTAGGGTTAGGGTTAGTGTTAGAGTTAGGGTTAGGGTTCGGTTAGGGATAGCGTTAGGGTTAGGGTTAGCATTAGCATTATTGCTTAGTTATAGTGTTAGGGTTAAGGTTAGGGTTTTGTTAGGGTTAAGGTTAGGGTTACAGTTAGGGTTACGGTTAGTGTTATGTTAGGATTATTGTTAATTTATGTTAGTTTTGGTTATGGTAGGGTTAGGGGTAGGGTTAGGTTAGCGTTAGGGTTAGGGTTAGTGTTAGGATTAGGATTAGGATTAGGTTATGATTAGCGTTAGTGTTAGGGTTAGGGTTAGGGTAAGGTTTAGGGTTAAGGTTAGGGTGTAGCGTTATGGCAAGGGTAAGGGTTCTGTTGGCATTAGGGTCAGGGTTAGGGTTAGGTTTAGGGTTAGGGTTAGGATTAGGTTTAGGGTTAGGGTTAGGATTAGGGGTAGGGTTAGTATTAGTTTTAGGGTTAGGGTTAGGGTTGTGGTTAGGGTTTGGGATATGGTTAGGGTTACGTTTAGGGTTAGGTTTCTGTTAGGGTTAGGGTTAGGGTTAAGGGTTATGTTTAGGGTTAGGTTTAGGGTTACGGTTAGGGTTAGGGTTAGGGTTAGTGTTAGTGTTAAGGATAGGATTAGGGTTAGGTTTAGCGTTTGGGTTAGTGTTAGGTTTAGGGTTAGGGTTAGAATTAGGGTTAGGGTTAAGTTTAGGGTTAGGGTTACGGTTAGGTTTAGGGATTCGGTTTGGGTTACCGTTAGGGTCAGGGTTCTGTTATGTTTCAGGTTTGGGTTAGGGTTATGGTTACCGTTATGTTTAGGGTTAATTTCAGGGTTAGGTTTAGTGTTCTGTTAGGGTTAGGTTTACGGTTAGGTTTAGGTTTAGTGTTAGGGTTAGGTTTAGGATTATGGTTAAGCTTAGGTTTAGGGTTAGGTTTAGGATTAGTGTCATGGTTAGGGTTAGGGTCAAGTTTTGGGTTAGGTTAGTGTTATGGTTAGGGTTGTGGTTAGGGTTAGGATTTGGGTTAGAGTTAGTGTTCTGTAAGGGTTAAGGTTAGGTTTATGGTTAGGGTTAGGGTTAGAGTTAGGGTTAGCGTTAGGGTTAGGGTTAGCATTAGCGTTAGGCTTAGGTATAGGTTTAGGGTTAGGGTTAAGGGTTTGTTAGGGTTAGGGTTAGGGTTATTGTTAGGGTTACGGTTAGCGTTTTGTTAGGGTTAGGGTTAGCGTTATGTTAGGGTTAGGGTTTGGGTTACATTAGGGTAGGGTTAGGTTTACGGTTAGCGTTAGGTTTAGGGTTAGTGTTAGGTTTAGTGTTAGGGTTAGGGTTACATTTAGGTTAGGTTTAGGGTTAAGGTTAGGTTAGTGTTAGGGTTAGGGTTAGGTTTAGGATTAGGGTTAGTGGTAGGTTATGGTTAGGATTAGGTTAGGGTTACGGTTAGGATTAGTGTTATTGTTAGGGTTAGTGTTATGGTAAGGGTTAGGGTTCTTTTGGGATCAGGGTTAGGGTTAGGGATCGACTTAGAGTTAGGTTTTGATTGTTAGGCTTAAATCTGCGGGCAGCCGTTAGGATTAGGGTGAGGGGTAGAGTTAGTGTTAGGGTTAGGATTAGGGTTAGCGTTATGGTTAGAGTTAGGGTTCTTTTACGGTTAGGGTTAGGGTTACGGTTATGATTAGGATTAAGGATGGGTTAGGATTAGGTTTAGGTTTAGGGTTATGGTTATTGTTAGGGTTTGTTTTCTGGTTTGGGTTCTGGTTAGTGTTAGGGTTAGTGTTATGTTAGGTTTAGGGATAGGGTTGGTGTTATGGTTAGAGGTTTAGTGTTAGATCTGCTCTCAGCCGTTATGATTAGGTTTAGGGTTAGGGTTAGTGTTATGTTAGGGTTAGGTTTAGGGTAAGGGTAAGGGTTAGGGTTAGGTTTAGCGTTAGTGTTCCGGGTAGGTTTAGGTTAGGGTTAGGTTTAGGGTTAGGGTTAGGGTTTGAGCGTTATGTTTAGATCCGCGGGCAGCCGTTAGGGTTAGGGTTAGGGTTAGGGTTGGGTTAGTTTTAGGTTAGGGGTAGGTTTAGTTTCTGACTATAGTATCTAGACCATCCAATAAAAATCATCTTTATTGTCTTTAGCAAAGGAATGTCTTCTATATCATCAATTAATTGTACATGCCCTTGGAAAAAGCCAAGGCAATACCTCCCTTGCTTGGAGCTGTATCCAAACGCAGTTATGTATACAATCTGTAGCAGCAGCTATTATTAGAGAGGGTGAAGGAGGAACTTTGCCCACTGAAATTCGAAAATTTATTTGGGATAATGCTTCAGAATTTGAAAAAGATTTTCAAGCATGGTGGCAATTAGTCAACTTTACCCTTTATGCAGAAAATGATCAAATTGTTGCCTTTATACTTACTATAAGTAATGCCACCGTATACAATGTATAGCCAATCATTGCATTAGGACTCATTCATAATGGAACTATACTTTATCCTAAAGGGCATAAAGTATGGGCCCATCAAAAGGGAGGAAAGTGGCAAACAATTGATGTAAATGCATATATTGTGTGTGAACAAAAAGGTTCCATCTGTGAAAGTAACACGCTGGGATCCCAGGACATTTGTCTTGAGACTGAGCAAAATATTTGCCACTTTGAGATACATCCTAATGAAACCCTTGAAACTGTACTTCTATATATTGGGAAAGGTTGTGTTTGCATGAGAAGTCATTGTGATTCTATAGTCGTAGATAATGCTGTGGTAGGTACCAGTAATCACTCTAATGTTTGTGTTTGCAATTTTACCAAAATCTCACCCATATCACACTATCAGGTAGACCTGCGCAACAGGTATAAGGCCCTGGAGGCCGAAAGGCAATCGATGGATGGAAAAGGCTACAATCCCTCTCCACCAGAGATATTGGCAGGGTTGGAAAAGCCAAACCCCCGTATAGTGACCACAGGCAGCAGGAAGAAAAGGTGAGTTTCAGTTGTGGGTGATTTATCAATCAGCGGAACAGAGGGTCCAATATGTAGAAGGGACCCTCCTCTAAGGGAAATCTGCTGCCTTCGTGGGGCCTGGGTTAGGACATCACAAGGAGGCTTCCCAGCTTGGTTAAACCGTCAGACTATTACCGATTGCTCGTCCTATATCTGGGAGGAGAAGGAGTGGCAACGCATAGCCTGTGAGCAATCAAAAGGGACTTCAAGGACTTGTCAATTTGTCAAAACTACACGAAACGCAACGGAAACACCAAAACACGTCAAAAACACCCCAAAAGCGAACCGGATCAGAAGAAAAAACGTGATTTAACACCAAAAAAAACTTAAACCTACCTGACGTTCTCCTAAATGTACAATCCACTCCCAACCACCAGAAAACCCAATGGAAACCCAACAAAACCCAACAGAGACATCAAAACATGTCAAAAACACCCCAAACAAGTCCGGGATAACCACCAAAAACAGAAGAAAACCCCAAAACCATAGATCCACCCCAAAAACACCCTAAACCTACATGATATTCTCCAAAACCCACATTTTACACTTTTCCACCATGATGACAAACAAGAACCCAAATAAAACCCAACGGAGACCCCAAAGCACGTCAAAAACACCCCAAAAAAGAACTGCATCACACCAAAACTGGAAGAAAATCCCCCAAAACCACAGATCCACCCCAAAAAGACCCTAAAAGTACCCGATGTTCTCTAAAATTTAGAATTTACACTTTTCCACCATGATGACCACGGAAAACCCAACGAAACACAACAGAGACCACAAAACACGTCAAAAACAACCCAAACAAGAACGGAATCAACCCAAAAAACAGAAGAAAACCCCAAATACCATGAATCCACCCCAAAAGTCCCCCTAAACCTACCTGATGTTCTCCAAAACCCACAATTTATCCTTTTCCACCATGATGACCACGGAAAACCCAACAAAACCAAACTGAGACACCAATACACGTCAAAACAACCCAAAAAAGAACAGGATCACCCCCTAAAAAAAAGAAAATCGCCCAAATACTATGAATCCACCCCAAAAGTCCCCCTAAACCTACCTCATGTTCTACAAAACCCACAATTTACACTTTTCCACCATAATGACAACGGAAAACCTAATGAAACCCAACGGAGACCCCAAAACATGTCAAAAACACCCCAAACAAGAACGTGATCACCCCCCAAAATGAAAGAAAACCCCAAAAAGCACGGATCCAATACAAAACCACCCTAAACATTCCTGATGTTCTCCAAATCTTAAAGTCCACTCCCAACCACCATAAAAACCATTAGGAACTCGACGAAGCACAACGAAAACCACAAAACACGTTAAAAAATCACACCAAAAGAGAACCGGATCAGAAGAAAAAACGTGATTTAACCCCCAAAAAAATCTTAAACCTACCTGATGTTCTCCAAAACCCACAATCCACTCCTATTTAACATAATGACCAACAAGAACCGAACAAAACCCAACGGAGACCCCAAAACACGTCAAGAACATCCCCCCCAAAAAAAGGGGACCGCCCCAAAACCAGAAGAAAACACTAAAAAAAAAGAAGAAATCCCCCAAAACCATAGATTCACCACCAAAAAAAAAACGTTAAACTCACCTATGTTCTCCAAAATCCACAATTTACCAGTTTCCAACATGATGACCAACAAGAACCCAACTAAAACCCAACGGAGACCCCAAAACACGTCAAAAACACCCCAAACAAGAACGGGATCACACCAAAAAAACAGAAGAAAAGCCCAAATACCTTGAATCCACCCCAAAAGTCCCCCTAAACCTACATGAAGTTCTCCAAAACCCACAATCTACAATTTTCCACCAGGATGACAAAGGAAAACCAACGAAACCAAACGGTGACCCCAAACTATGTCAATAAAACACCCAAAAAAGAACAGGAACACCTCCAGAAAACAGAAGAAATCCCCAAATACCATAGATCCAATCCAAACCCATCCTTAACCAACCCGATGTTCTCCAAAACCCACAATTTACACTTTTCCACCATGATGACCATGGAAAACCCAACGAAACCCATCGGACACCCCAAAAAAACGTGAAAAACACCACGAAAAAGAACAGGATCACACCCAAAACTAAAAGAAAATCCCCCAAAACCATAGATCCACCGCAAAAGAACTCTAAACATACCCGAGGTTCTCCAAAACCCACAATTTACGCTTTTCCACAACCATGACCACGGAAAACACAGCAAAACCCAACGGAGACCCCTAAACACGTCAAAAACACCCCAAACAAGAACGGCATCACACCCAAAACAGGAAGAAAATCCCCCAAAACCATGGATCCACCCCCAAACCACTCTAAACCTACCTGATGTTCTCCAAAACCGACAATTTAAAATTTTACACCATGATGACCAAAGAGAACGCAACAAAACACAACGGAGAACCCCAAACACCTCAAAAATTTACCAAAAAACAACGGGACCACCCCAAGAAACAGAAGGAAACCCCCAAAAACATGACTCTGCCCCAAAAGTCCCCCTAAACCTACCTGATGTTCTCCAAAACCCACAACCTTCACTTTTCCACTACCATGACAATGGAAAACCGAGCAAAACACAACGGAGACCACAAAACATGTCAAAAACAGCCCAAAAAAGAACTGCATCACCCAAAAAACAGAAGAAAAGACCAAATAGCATGAATCCACCCCAAAAGTCCCCTAAACCTACCTGAAGTTCTCCAAAACCCACAATCTACAATTTTCCTCCACCATGATGACCACGGAAAAACCAACGAAACCCAACGGAGACCCCAAAACATGTCAAAAACACCCCAAACAAGAACGGGATCACCCCCAAAAACGAAAGAAAATCCCCCAAAACCATGGATCCACCCCAAAACCACTGTAAACCTACCTGATGTTCTCCAAAACCCACAATTTAACATGTTCCTCCATGATGACCATAGAAAACCCAACGAAACCCAATGGAGACCCCAAAACACGTCAAAAACACCCCAAAAAAGAACTGCATCACCCCCAAAAAAACGGAAGAAAACCCTAAAAAACAGAAGAAATCCCCCAAAACAACAGATTCACCCCAAAAAAGAACTGCATCACCCAAAAAACAGAAGAAAAGCCCAAATAGCATGAATCCACCCCAAAAGTCCCCTAAACCTACCTGAAGTTCTCCAAAACCCACAATCTACACTTTTCCACCATGATGACCAACAAGAACCCAACTAAAACCCAAGGGAGACCCCAAAACACGTCAAAAACACGCCAAAAAAGAACTGCATCACCCAAAAAACAGAAGAAAAGCCCAAATAGCATGAATCCACCCCAAAAGTCCCCTAAACCTACCTGAAGTTCTCCAAAACCCACAATCTACACTTTTCCACCATGATGACCACAAAAAGCCCAACAAAACCCAACGGAGACCCCAAAACACGTCAAAAACACCACAAACAAGAACGGGATCATCCCCAAAAACGAAAGAAAATCCCCCAAAACCATGGATCCACCCCAAAACCACCCTAAACCTACCTGATGTTCTCCTAAACTCACAATCTACACTTTTCCACCACGAAGACAACGGAAAACCCAACAAAATCCAACGGAGACTACAAAACACGTCAAAAACACCCCAAAGAAGAACTGCATCACCCCCAAAAAAACAGAAGAAAATCCCAAAAGCCATAGATCCACCCCAAAAGTCCCCCTAAACCTACCTGATGTTCTCCAAATCCCAAAGTCCACTCCCAACCACCAGAAAATCCATTAGGAACTCAACAAAACGCAACGGAAACACCAAAACACCTCAAAAACACCCCAAAAGTGAACAGGATCAGAAGAAAAAACGTGATTTAACCCGCAAATAACCCTTAAACCTACCTGATGTTCTCCTAAATGTACAATGCACTCCCAACCACCTGAAAACCCAATGGAAACCCAACAAAACCCAACGGAGACCCCAAAACACGTCAAAAACACCCCAAAAAAGAACTGGTTCAACCCCAAAAAGAAAGAAAACCCGAAAAGCCATAGATCCACACCAAAAATCCCACTAAACCTACCTGATGTTCTCCAAAACCCACAATTTACACTTTTCCACCACCATGACCACGGAAAAACCAACATAACTCAATGGAGACCACAAAACATGTCAAAAACACCCCAAACAAGAACTGCATCACCCCAAAAAACAGAAGAAAACCCCAAATACCATACATCCACCACAAAAGTCCCCCAAAACCTACCTGAAGTTCTCCAAAACCCACAATCTAAACTTTTCCACCATGATGACCACGGAAAACACAACGAAACCCAACGGAGACCCCAAAACACGTCAAAAACACCCCCAAAAAAGAACGGGATCACTCCAAAAACGGAAGAAAACCCTAAAAAACAGAAGAAATCTCCCAAAACCATAGATTCAACCCAAAAAAGAACAGGATCACCACAAAAAAAACGAAAGAAAACCCCAAATACCATAGATCCACCCCAAAACAACCCTAAACCTACCTGATGTTCACCAAAACACACAATTTACAATTTTACACCATGATGACCAACGAGAACGCAACAAAACACAACGGAGACCCCCAAACACCTCAAAAATTTCCCAAAAAACAACGGGACCACCCCAAGAAACAGAAGGAAACCCCAAAAAACATGACTCTGCCCCCAAAGTCCCCCTAAACCTACCTGATGCTCTCCAAAAACCCACAATTTACACTTTTCCACCATGATGACCAACAAGAACCCAACTAAAACCAAATGGAGACCCCAAAACACGTCAAAAACACGCTAAAAAAGGAACTGCATCACCCAAAAAAAAGAAGAAAAGCCCAAATAGCATGAATCCACCCCAAAAGTCCCCTAAACCTACCTGAAGTTCTCCAAAACCCACAATTTACACTTTTCCACCATGATGACCACGGAAAACCCAACGAAACCCAACGGAGACCCCAAAACACGTCAAAAACACCCCAAAAAAGAACTGGATCAGAAAAAAAAAAAAAAAAAAAAAAAAAAAAAAACAACCTATGAATTTCCCTCCCAAAACAGCCTAAACTCACCTGATCTTCTCCAAATCCCACATTTCACTCCCATTCACCATCATGACCAACAAGAACCCAACGAAAACCCATGAAGAACCCAAAACACCTCAAAACCACCCCACAATCAAAACAAAATGCAACGGAGAACCCAAAACACGTCAAAAAAAAAAACAGAAAAGAACGGGAACACCCCAAAAACAGAAGAAAACCATAAAAAAGAGAAGAAATCCCCCCAAAACATAGATTAAAACCCCAAAAAAACTTCAACTTACCTGATGTTCTCCAAAACACACAATCTACACTTATCTACCACGATGACAACGGAAAACCGAACGAAACCCAACGGAGACCCCAAAACACGTCAAAAACACCCCAAAACAAGAACGGGATAACCCCTAAAAACAGAAGAAAACCCCAAATATCATAGATCCATCACAAAAGTCCCCCTAAAACTACCTGAAGTTTTCCAAAACCCACAATCTACACATTTCCACCATGATGACCACGGAAAACCCAACGAAACCCAACGGAGACCCCAAAACACGTCAAAAACACCCCCAAAAAGAACTGCATCACCCCCAAAAAAACAGAAGAAAACCCCAAATACAATAGATCCACCCCAAAAGTCCCCCTAAACCTATCTGATGTTCTTCAAATCCCAAAGTCCACTCCCAATCAACAGAAACCCCATTAGGAACTCAACGAAACGCAACGGAAACACCAAAGTACCTCAAAAACACCCCAAAAGTGAACAGGATCAGAAGAAAAAACGTGATTTAACCGCCAAATAACCCTTAAACCTACCTGATGTTCTCCTAAATGTACAATGCACTTCCAACCACCAGAAAATCCAAAGGAAACCCAACAAAACCCAACGGAGACCCCAAAACACGTCAAAAACACCCCCAAAAAAGAACGGGATCACTCCAAAAACATAAAAAAAAACTAAAAAACAGAAGAAATCCCCCAAAACCATAGATTCAACCCAACAAAGAACAGGATCAAAACAAAAAAACGAAAGAAAACCCCAAATACCATAGATCCACCCCAAAACAAACCTAAACCTACCTGATTTTCACCAAAACACACAATTTACAATTTTACACCATGATGACCAACGAGAACGCAACAAAACACAACGGAGACCCCCAAACACCTCAAAAATTTCCCAAAAAAGAACTGGACCACCCCAAGAAACAGAAGGAAACCCCAAAAAACATGACTGTGCCACAAAAGACCCCTAAACCTACCTAATGTTCTCCAAAAACCCACAATTTACAATTTTCCACCATGATGACCAACAACAACCCAACTAAAACTAAACAGAGACATCAAAACATGTCAAAAATACTCCAAAAAAGAACAGGATCACCCCCTAAAACGAAAGAAAACTCTAAAAGCCATAGATCCACCCCAAAACCCTCACTAAACCTACCTGATGTTCTCCAAAACCCACAATTTACTCTTTTTCACCGTGATGACCATGGAAAACCAAACGAAACCCAACGGAGACCACAAAACACGTCAAAAACACCCCAAAAAAGAACTGGATCAGAAGTAAAAAAACACAAAACTATGAATTTCTCTAGAAAACCACCCTAAACCTACCTGATCTTCTCCAAAACCCACAATCCACTCCCATTTACATTAACGACCAACGAGAACCCAACAAAACCCAACGGAGACCACAAAACAAGTCAAAAACACCCCAAACAAGAACGGGATAACCCCTAAATTATGAAAGGAAACCCCAAAAACCGTAGATCCACCTCAAAACCACCCTAAACCTACCTGACGTTCTCATAAACCCACAATTTACTTTTTTCCACAAGGATGACCATGGAAATCTAAAGGAAGCCCAACGGAGAACCCAAAACACGTCAAAAACAATCCCAAAAAAGAACGGGATGACCCCCAAAACTGGAAGAAAATAACCCCAAAATCATAGATCCACACCAAAACCACCCTAAACCTACATGATGTTCTCCAAAACACACAATTTACAATTTTTCACCGTGATGACCATAGAAAACCAAACGAAACCCAACGGAGAAACCAAAACAGGTCAAAAACACCCCAAAAAAGAACTGGATCAGAAGTAAAAAACACCAAAACTATGAATTTTTCTACAAAAACACCCTAAACCTACCTGATCTTCTCCAAAACCCACAATCCAGTCCCATTTACCTTAACGACCAACGAGAACCAGACAAAACCCAACGGAGACCCCAAAACAAGTCAAAAACACCCCAAACAGGAACGGGATAACCCCTAAAAAAAAAAAGAAAACCCCAAAAACCGTAGATCCACCCCAAAACCACCCTAAACCTACCTGACGTTCTCCAAAACCCACAATTTACTCTTTTCCACAACATTAACCATGGAAAACCCAAAGAAACCCAAAGGAGACCACAAAACACGTCAAAAACACCCCAAAAAAGAACGGGATAACACCAAAAAAACGATACAAAAAACCGCAAAAACCGTAGATCCAAACCAGAACCACACTAAACCTACCTGATGTTCTCCCAAACCCACAATTTACAATTTTCCACCATGATGACCACGGAAAACACAACGAAACCCAACAAAGACTACAAAACACGTCAAAAAAAAAAAAAAAAAAAAAAAAAAAAAAAAAAAAAAAAAAAAGATCAGGATCAACTCCAAAAACGAAAGAAAACACCAAAAGCCATAGATCCACACCAAAAGTCCCCCTAAACCTACCTGATGTTCTCCAAAACGCACAATTTACCCTTTTCCACAACGATAACCATGGAAAACCAAAGGAAACCCAACGGAGACCACAAAACACGTCAAAAACACCCCAAAAAAGAACGGGATAACCACCAAAAACGAAAGAAAACTCCAAAAATCATAGATCAACACCAAAAGTCCCCCTAAACCTACCTGATGTTCTCCAAATCCCAAAGTCCACTCCCAACCTCCAGAAAAACCATTAGGAACTCAACGAAACGCAACGGACACCCCAAAACACGTCAAAAACACCCCAAAAAAGAACTGGATCAGAAGAAAAAAAAAAAAAAAAAAAAAAAACTATGAATTTCTTCCCAAAACCACCCTAAACTCACCTGATCTTCTCCAAAACCCACAATCCACTCCCATTTACATTAACGAGCAACAACAACACAACAAAACCCAACAGAGACCCCAAAACACGTCAAAAACACCACAAAACAGAACAGGATCACCCCCTGAAACGAAAGAAAACCCCAAAAACCGTAGATCCACCCCAAAACCCCCACTAAACCTACCTGATGTTCTCCAAAACCCACAATTTACACTTTTTCACCGTGATCACCATGGAAAACCAAACGAAACCCAACGGAGAAACCAAAATACGTCAAAAACACCCCAAAAATGAACTGGATCAGAAGTAAAAAAACACAAAACTATGAATTTCTCTACAAAAACACCCTAAACCTACCTGATCTTCTCCAAAACCCACAATCCACTCCCATTTACCTTAACGACCAACGAGAACCCAACAAAACCCAACGGAGACCCCAAAAAACATCAAAAACACCCCAAACAAGAACGGCATCACCACCAAAACTGGAAGAAAATCCCCCAAAACCATAGATCCACCCCAAAACCACCCTAAACCTACCTGATCTTCTCCAAAACCCACAATCCACACCTATTTAACATAATGACCAACAAGAACACAACAAAACCCAACGGAGACCCCAAAACACATCAAAAACACCCCAAAAAAGAACAGGTTCAGGCCAAAAAATAGAAGAAAACCCCAAATACCATAGATCCACCCCAAAGACACCCTAAACCTACCTGATCTTCTCCAAAACCCACAATCCACACCTATTTAACACAATGACCAACAAGAACATAACAAAACCTAATGGAGACCCCAAAACACGTCAAAAACACCCCAAAAAATATCGGCATCACCCCCAAAACTGGAAGAAAATCCCCCAAAACCATAGATCCACCCCAAAACCACCCTAAACCTACCTGATCTTCTCCAAAACCCACAATCCACACCTATTTAACATAATGACCAACAAGAACACAACAAAACCTAATGGAGACCCCAAAACACGTCAAAAACACCCCAAAAAATATCGGCATCACCCCCAAAACTGGAAGAAAATCCCCCAAAACCATAGATCCACCCCAAAACCACCCTAAACCTACCTGATCTTCTCCAAAACCCACAATCCACTCCTATTTAACATAATGACCAACAAGAACACAACAAAACCCAACGGAGGCCCCAAAACACCCCAAAAAAGAACAGGTTCATGCCAAAAAATAGAAGAAAACCCCAAATACCATAGATCCACCCCAAAGACACCCTAAACCTACCTGATGTTCTCCTAATCCCAAAGCACACCCCCAGCCACCATAAAACACATTAGGAACTCAATGAAACGCAACGGAAACCCCAAAACACTACAAAATCACGCGAAGAAAGGAGAGGATCACTCCCCCAAAAGAAGAAAACCCCAAATACCATGAATCCACGCGAAAAGTCCCCCTAAAACTACCTGAAGTTCTCCAAAACCTGCAATTTACCCTTTTCCACCATGCTGAACACGGAAAACCCAACGAAACCCAACGGAGACCCCCAAACACGTCAAAAACACACCAAAAAAAAAACAAGATTTAAAAAAAAAATAATAAAAAATGCCATGATTTACCCCGAAAAAAACCCTTAAACCTACCTGATGTTTTCCAAAACCCACAATCCACTCCTATTTAACATAATGACCAACGAGAACCCAAAAAAAAACTAATGGAGACGCCAAAACACGTCAAAAACACTCCAAAAATAATAGGATCAATCCCCAAAATGAAAGAAAACCCAAAAAGCCATAGATACACCCCAAAAGTACCCCTAAACCTACCTGATGTTCTCCAGAACCCAAAATTTACCCTTTTCCACCATGATGACAAACGAGAACCAAACAAAACCCAACAGAGACCCCAAAAAACGTCAAAAACACCCCAAACAAGAACGGCATCACCCCCAAAACTGGAAGAAAATCCCCCAAAAACACAGATCCACCCCAAAACCACCCTAAACCTACCTGATGTTCTCCAAAACCCACAATTTACAATTTTCCACCATGATGACCACGGAAAACCCAACGAAACCCAACGGAGACCCGCAAACACGTCAAAAACACCCCAAAAATAACAGGATCATTCCCCAAAATGAAAGAAAAGACAAAAAGCCATAGTTCCACCCCAAAAGTACCCCTAAACCTTCCTGATGTTCTCCAGAACCCACAATTTACCCTTTTCAACCATGATGACAAACGAGAACCCAACGAAACCGAACAGAGTCCCCAAAACACGTCAAAAACACCCCAACAAAGAACGGGATCACCCCCAAAACTGGAAGAAAATCTCCCAAAAACACAGATCCACCCCAAAACCACCCTAAACCTACCTGATGTTCTCCAAAAGCAACAATTTACCCTTTTCCACCATGCTGAACACGGAAAACCCAACGAAACCCACGGAGACCCCCAAACACGTCAAAAACACACAAAAAAAAAAAACAAGATATAAAAAAAAAAAAAAAAAAAAAAAAAAGCCATGATTTAACCCTAAAAAAACCCTTAAACCTACCTGATGTTTTCCAAAACCCACAATCCAATTCTATTTAACATAATGACCAACGAGAACCCAAAAAAAACTAATGGAGACGCCAAAACACGTCAAAAACACTCCAAAAATAATAGGATCAATCCCCAAAATGAAAGAAAACCCAAAAAGCCATAGATACACCCCAAAAGTACCCCTAAACCTACCTGATGTTCTCCAGAACCCAAAATTTACCCTTTTCCACCATGATGACAAACGAGAACCAAACAAAACCCAACAGAGACCCCAAAAAACGTCAAAAACACCCCAAACAAGAACGGCATCACTCCCAAAACTGGAAGAAAATCCCCCAAAACCACAGATCCACCCCAAAACCACCCTAAACCTACCTGATCTTCTCCAAAACCCACAATTTACCCTTTTCCACCATGATGACCACGGAAAACCCAACAAAACCCAACGGAGACCCAAAAAACTCAAAACAACCTCAAAATCAACCCAGATCCTAAAAAAAAAAAAGAAAACAAAAAAAATCCCGCCATGTTATAATCCCCCAAAAAACTAAAACCTACCTGATGTTCTCCAAAACCCACAATCCACAACTATTTAACATAATGACCAACAAGAACACAACAAAACCCAACGGAGACCCCAAAACACATCAAAAACACCCCAAAAAAGAACAGGTTCATGCCAAAAAATAGAAGAAAACCCCAAATACCATAGATCCACCCCAAAGACACCCTAAACCTACCTGATGTTCTCCTAATCCCAAAGCACACCCCCAGCCACCATAAAACACATTAGGAACTCAATGAAACGCAACGGAAACCCCAAAACACTACAAAATCACGCGAAGAAAGGAGAGGATCACTCCCCCAAAAGAAGAAAACCCCAAATACCATGAATCCACGCGAAAAGTCCCCCTAAAACTACCTGAAGTTCTCCAAAACCTGCAATTTACCCTTTTCCACCATGCTGAACACGGAAAACCCAACGAAACCCAACGGAGACCCCCAAACACGTCAAAAACACACCAAAAAAAAAACAAGATTTAAAAAAAAATAATAAAAAATGCCATGATTTACCCCGAAAAAAACCCTTAAACCTACCTGATGTTTTCCAAAACCCACAATCCACTCCTATTTAACATAATGACCAACGAGAACCCAAAAAAAAACTAATGGAGACGCCAAAACACGTCAAAAACACTCCAAAAATAATAGGATGATTCCCCAAAATGAAAGAAAAGACAAAAAGCCATAGTTCCACACCAAAAGTACCCCTATACCTACCTGATGTTCTCCAAAAGCCACAATGTACCCTATTCCAACATGATGACCAACGAGAACCCAACAAAACCCAACAGAGACCCCAAAAAACGTCAAAAACACCCCAAACAAGAACGGCATCACCCCCAAAACTGGAAGAAAATCCCCCAAAAACACAGATCCACCCCAAAACCACCTTAAAACTACCTGATGTTCTCCAAAACCCACAATTTACCCTTTCCCACCATGATGACAAACGAGAACCAAACAAAACCCAACAGAGACCCCAAAAAACGTCAAAAACACCCCAAACAAGAACGGCATCACCCCCAAAACTGGAAGAAAATCCCCCAAAAACACAGATCCACCCCAAAACCACCCTAAACCTACCTGATGTTCTCCAAAACCCACAATTTACCCTTTTCCACCATGATGACCACGGAAAACCCAACAAAACCCAACGGAGACCCAAAAAACTCAAAACAACCTCAAAATCAACCCAGATCCTAAAAAAAAAAAAGAAAACAAAAAAATCCCGCCATGTTATAACCCCCCAAAAAACTAAAACCTACCTGATGTTCTCCAAAACCCACAATCCACAACTATTTAACATAATGACCAACAAGAACACAACAAAACCCAACGGAGGCCCCAAAACACCCCAAAAAAGAACAGGACCACTCCAAAAATTAGAAGAAAACCCCAGATACCATAGATCCACCCCAAAGACACCCTAAACCTACCTGATGTTCTCCTAATCCCAAAGCACACCCCCAGCCACCATAAAACACATTAGGAACTCAATGAAACGCAACGGAAACCCCAAAACACTACAAAATCACGCGAAGAAAGGAGAGGATCACTCCCCCAAAAGAAGAAAACCCCAAATACCATGAATCCACGCGAAAAGTCCCCCTAAAACTACCTGAAGTTCTCCAAAACCTGCAATTTACCCTTTTCCACCATGCTGAACACGGAAAACCCAACGAAACCCAACGGAGACCCCCAAACACGTCAAAAACACACCAAAAAAAAAACAAGATTTAAAAAAAAAATAATAAAAAATGCCATGATTTACCCCGAAAAAAACCCTTAAACCTACCTGATGTTTTCCAAAACCCACAATCCACTCCTATTTAACATAATGACCAACGAGAACCCAAAAAAAAACTAATGGAGACGCCAAAACACGTCAAAAACAATCCAAAAATAATAGGATGATTCCCCAAAATGAAAGAAAAGACAAAAAGCCATAGTTCCACACCAAAAGTACCCCTATACCTACCTGATGTTCTCCAAAAGCCACAATGTACCCTATTCCAACATGATGACCAACGAGAACCCAACAAAACCCAACAGAGACCCCAAAAAACGTCAAAAACACCCCAAACAAGAACGGCATCACCCCCAAAACTGGAAGAAAATCCCCCAAAAACACAGATCCACCCCAAAACCACCTTAAAACTACCTGATGTTCTCCAAAACCCACAATTTACCCTTTCCCACCATGATGACAAACGAGAACCAAACAAAACCCAACAGAGACCCCAAAAAACGTCAAAAACACCCCAAACAAGAACGGCATCACTCCCAAAACTGGAAGAAAATCCCCCAAAAACACAGATCCACCCCAAAACCACCCTAAACCTACCTGATGTTCTCCAAAACCCACAATTTACCCTTTTCCACCATGATGACCACGGAAAACCCAACAAAACCCAACGGAGACCCAAAAAACTCAAAACAACCTCAAAATCAACCCAGATCCTAAAAAAAAAAAAGAAAACAAAAAAATCCCGCCATGTTATAACCCCCCAAAAAACTAAAACCTACCTGATGTTCTCCAAAACCCACAATCCACAACTATTTAACATAATGACCAACAAGAACACAACAAAACCCAACGGAGACCCCAAAACACATCAAAAACACCCCAAAAAAGAACAGGTTCATGCCAAAAAATAGAAGAAAACCCCAAATACCATAGATCCACCCCAAAGACACCCTAAACCTACCTGATGTTCTCCTAATCCCAAAGCACACCCCCAGCCACCATAAAACACATTAGGAACTCAATGAAACGCAACGGAAACCCCAAAACACTACAAAATCACGCGAAGAAAGGAGAGGATCACTCCCCCAAAAGAAGAAAACCCCAAATACCATGAATCCACGCGAAAAGTCCCCCTAAAACTACCTGAAGTTCTCCAAAACCTGCAATTTACCCTTTTCCACCATGCTGAACACGGAAAACCCAACGAAACCCAACGGAGACCCCCAAACACGTCAAAAACACACCAAAAAAAAAAACAAGATTTAAAAAAAAAATAATAAAAAATGCCATGATTTACCCCGAAAAAAACCCTTAAACCTACCTGATGTTTTCCAAAACCCACAATCCACTCCTATTTAACATAATGACCAACGAGAACCCAAAAAAAAACTAATGGAGACGCCAAAACACATCAAAAACACTCCAGAAATAATAGGATGAATCCCCAAAATGAAAGAAAAGACAAAAAGCCATAGTTCCACACCAAAAGTACCCCTATACCTACCTGATGTTCTCCAAAAGCCACAATGTACCCTATTCCAACATGATGACCAACGAGAACCCAACAAAACCCAACAGAGACCCCAAAACACATCAAAAACACCCCAAACAAGAACGGCATCACCCCCAAAACTGGAAGAAAATCCCCCAAAAACACAGATCCACCCCAAAACCACCTTAAAACTACCTGATGTTCTCCAAAACCCACAATTTACCCTTTCCCACCATGATGACAAACGAGAACCAAACAAAACCCAACAGAGACCCCAAAAAACATCAAAAACACCCCAAACAAGAACGGCATCACCCCCAAAACTGGAAGAAAATCCCCCAAAAACACAGATCCACCCCAAAACCACCCTAAACCTACCTGATGTTCTCCAAAACCCAGAATTTACAATTTTCCACCATGATGACCACGGAAAACCCAACGAAACCCAACGGAGACCCGCAAACACGTCAATAACACCCCAAAAATAACAGGATCATTCCCCAAAATGAAAGAAAAGACAAAAAGCCATAGTTCCACCCCAAAAGTACCCCTAAACCTTCCTGATGTTCTCCAGAACCCACAATTTACCCTTTTCAACCATGATGACAAACGAGAACCCAACGAAACCGAACAGAGTCCCCAAAACACGTCAAAAACACCCCAAACAAGAACGGGATCACCCCCAAAACTGGAAGAAAATCTCCCAAAAACACAGATCCACCCCAAAACCACCCTAAACCTACCTGATGTTCTCCAAAACCCACAATTTAAACTTTTCCACCATGATGACCAACGAGAACCCAACAAAACCCAACAGAGACCCCAAAAAACGTCAAAAACACCCCAAACAAGAACGGCATCACCCCCAAAACTGGAAGAAAATCCCCCAAAAACACAGATCCAACCCAAAACCACCCTAAACCTACCTGATGTTCTCCAAAACCCACAATTTACCCTTTTCCACCATGATGACCACGGAAAACCCAACAAAACCCAATGGAGACCCAAAAAACTCAAAACAACCCCAAAATCAACCCAGATCCTAAAAAAAAAAAAAAAAGAAAACAAAAAATCCCGCCATGTTATAACCCCCCAAAAAACTAAAACCTACCTGATGTTCTCCAAAACCCACAATCCACAACTATTTAACATAAAGACCAACAAGAACACAACAAAACCCAACGGAGGCCCCAAAACACCCCAAAAAAGAACAGGATCACTCCAAAAATTAGAAGAAAACCCCAGATACCATAGATCCACCCCAAAGACACCCTAAACCTACCTGATGTTCTCCTAATCCCAAAGCACACCCCCAGCCACCATAAAACACATTAGGAACTCAATGAAACGCAACGGAAACCCCAAAACACTACAAAATCACGCGAAGAAAGGAGAGGATCACTCCCCCAAAAGAAGAAAACCCCAAATACCATGAATCCACGCGAAAAGTCCCCCTAAAACTACCTGAAGTTCTCCAAAACCTGCAATTTACCCTTTTCCACCATGCTGAACACGGAAAACCCAACGAAACCCAACGGAGACCCCCAAACACGTCAAAAACACACCAAAAAAAAAACAAGATTTAAAAAAAAAATAATAAAAAATGCCATGATTTACCCCGAAAAAAACCCTTAAACCTACCTGATGTTTTCCAAAACACACAATCCACTCCTATTTAACATAATGACCAACGAGAACCCAAAAAAAACTAATGGAGACGCCAAAACACGTCAAAAACACTCCAAAAATAATAGGATGATTCCCCAAAATGAAAGAAAAGACAAAAAGCCATAGTTGCACACCAAAAGTACCCCTATACCTACCTGATGTTCTCCAAAAGCCACAATGTACCCTATTCCAACATGATGACCAACGAGAACCCAACAAAACCCAACAGAGACCCCAAAAAACGTCAAAAACACCCCAAACAAGAACGGCATCACCCCCAAAACTGGAAGAAAATCCCCCCAAAACACAGATCCACCCCAAAACCACCTTAAAACTACCTGATGTTCTCCAAAACCCACAATTTACCCTTTCCCACCATGATGACAAACGAGAACCAAACAAAACCCAACAGAGACCCCAAAAAACATCAAAAACACCCCAAACAAGAACGGCATCACCCCCAAAACTGGAAGAAAATCCCCCAAAAACACAGATCCACCCCAAAACCACCCTAAACCTACCTGATGTTCTCCAAAACCCAGAATTTACAATTTTCCACCATGATGACCACGGAAAACCCAACGAAACCCAACGGAGACCCGCAAACACGTCAAAAACACCCCAAAAATAACAGGATCATTCCCCAAAATGAAAGAAAAGACAAAAAGCCATAGTTCCACCCCAAAAGTACCCCTAAACCTTCCTGATGTTCTCCAGAACCCACAATTTACCCTTTTCAACCATGATGACAAACGAGAACCCAACGAAACCGAACAGAGTCCCCAAAACACGTCAAAAACACCCCAAACAAGAACGGGATCACCCCCAAAACTGGAAGAAAATCTCCCAAAAACACAGATCCACCCCAAAACCACCCTAAACCTACCTGATGTTCTCCAAAACCCACAATTTAAACTTTTCCACCATGATGACCAACGAGAACCCAACAAAACCCAACAGAGACCCCAAAAAACGTCAAAAACACCCCAAACAAGAACGGCATCACCCCCAAAACTGGAAGAAAATCCCCCAAAAACACAGATCCACCCCAAAACCACCCTAAACCTACCTGATGTTCTCCAAAACCCACAATTTACACTTTTCCACCATGATGACCACGGAAAACCCAACAAAACCCAACGGAGACCCAAAAAACTCAAAACAACCCCAAAATCAACCCAGATCCTAAAAAAAAAAAAAAAGAAAACAAAAAATCCCGCCATGTTATAACCCCCCAAAAAACTAAAACCTACCTGATGTTCTCCAAAACCCACAATCCACAACTATTTAACATAATGACCAACAAGAACACAACAAAACCCAACGGAGGCCCCAAAACACCCCAAAAAAGAACAGGATCACTCCAAAAATTAGAAGAAAACCCCAGATACCATAGATCCACCCCAAAGACACCCTAAACCTACCTGATGTTCTCCTAACCACCATAAAACACATTAGGAACTCAATGAAACGCAACGGAAACCCCAAAACACTTCAAAATCACCCAAAGAAAGGAGAGGATCACTCCCCCCAAAAGAAGAAAACCCCAAATACCATGAATCCACGAGAAAAGTCCCCCTAAACCTACCTGAAGTTCTCCAAAACCAGCAATTTACCCTTTTCCACTATGATGACCACGGAAAACCCAACGGAACCCAACAGAGACCCCAAAACACGTCAAAAACAACCCAAACAAGAACGGAATCATCCCCAAAACTGGAAGAAAATCCCCAAAAAGCAAGGATCCAATCCCAAAACCACCCTAAACCTACCTGATGTTCTCCTAATCCCAAAGCACACTCCCAACCACCATAAAACACATTAGGAATTCAACGAAACGCAACGGAAACCCCAAAACACTTCAAAATCACCCGAAGAAAGGAGAGGATCACTCCCCCAAAAAGAAGAAAACCCCAAATACCATGAATCCACGTGAAAACTCCCCCTAAAGCTACCTGAAGTTCTCCAAAACCCACAATTTACACTTTTACAACACGATGACCATGGAAAACCAAATGAAACACAATGGAGACCCCAAAACACGTCAAAAACAACACAAAAAGTCCAGGATCATCCCCCCCCCTCAAAAAAAAAAAACAAAAAAAAAAAAACTGAGTACCATATATCCACCCCAAAACCACCCTAAACCTACCTGATGTTCTACAAAACCCACAATTTACACTTTTCCACCATGATGACCAACGAGAACCCAACAAAACCAAACAGAGACCCCAAAAACCTTAAAAAACACCCCAAACAAGAACGGCATCACCCCCAAAACTGGAAGAAAATCCGCCAAAACCATAGATCCACCCCAAAACCACCCTAAACCTACCTGACGTTCTCCAAAACCCACAATCCACTCCTATTTAACATAATGACAAACAAGAACACAACAAAACCTAATGGAGACCCCAAAACACGTCAAAAACACCCCAAAAAATATCGGCATCACCCCCAAATCTGGAAGAAAATACGCCAAAACAATAGATCCACCGCAAAAACTCCCGAAACCTACCTGATGTTCTACAAAACCCACAATTTACACTTTTCCACCTTGATGACCAACGAGAACACAACAAAACCCAACAGAGACCCCAAAACACGTCAAAAACTACACAAAAAGACCAGGATCATACCCCCCCCCCCAAAAAAAAAAAAAAAAAAAAAAAATCTGAGTACCATATGTCCACCCCAAAACCACCCTAAACCTACCTGAAGTTCTCCAAAACCCACAATTTACACTTTTCCAACACGATGACCAACGAGAACCCAACAAAACCCAACAGAGACACCAAAAAACGTCAAAAACACCCCAAACAAGAACGGCATCACCCCAAAACTGGAAGAAAATCCCCCAAAACAATAGATCCACCCCAAAAACAACCCTAAACCTACCTGATGTTCTACAAAACCCACAATCCACTCCTATTTAACATAATGACAAACAAGAACACAACAAAACCTAATGGAGACACCAAAACACGTCAAAAACACCCCAAAAAATATAGGCATCACCCCCAAAACTGGAAGAAAATACACCAAAACCATAGATCCACCCCAAAACCACCCTAAACCTACCTGATGTTCTCCAAAACCCACAATTTACACTTTTCCACCATAATGACAAACGAGAACACAACAAAACCCAAGAGTGACCCCAAAACACATCAAAAACACCCCAAACAAGAACGGCATCACGCCCAAAATTTGAAGAAAATCCGCCAAAATAATAGATCCACCCCAAAACCACCCTAAATCTACCTGATGTTCTCCAAAAACAACAATTTACACTTTTCCAACACGATGACCAACGAGAACCCAACAAAACACAACAGAGAACCCAAAAAACGTCAAAAACACCCCAAACAAGAACGGCATCACCCCCAAAACTGGAAGAAAACCCCAAATACCATAGATCCACCCCAAAGACACCCTAAACCTACCTGATGTTCTCCTAATCCCAAAGCACACTCCCAACCACCATAAAACGCATTAGGAACTCAACGAAACGCAACGGAAACCCCAAAACACTTCAAAATCACACGAAGAAAGGAGAGGATCACTCTCCAAAATAGAAGAAAACCCCAAATACCATGAATCCACGCGAAAAGTCCCCCTAAACCTACCTGAAGTTCTCCAAAACCCACAATTTACACTTTTACAACACGATGACCATGGAAAACCAAATGAAACACAACGGAGACCCCAAAACATGTCAAAAACAACACAAAAAGTCCAGGATCATCCCCCCCCCCCCCAAAAAAAAAAAAAAAAAAAAAAAAAATGAGTACCATATATCCACCCCAAAACCACCCTAAACCTACCTGATGTTCTCCAAAACCCACAATTTACACTTTTCCACCATGATGACAACGAGAACCCAACAAAACCAAATGGAGACCCCAAAAACATAAACAAAAAAACACCCCAAACAAGAACGGCATCACCCCCAAAACTGGAAGAAAATCCCCCAAAACCATAGATCCACCCCAAAACCACCCTAAACCTACGTGATGTTCTCCAAAACCCACAATTTACACTTTTCCAACATGATGACCAACGAGAACCCAACAAAACCCAACGGAGACCCCAAAACACGTCAAAAACACCCCAAACAAGAACGGCATCATCCCCAAAACTGGAAGAAAACCCCAAATACCATAGATCCACCCCAAAGACACCCTAAACCTACCTGATCTTCTCCAAAACCCACAATTTACCCTTTTCCACCATGATGACCAACGAGAACCCAACAAAACCAAACAGAGACCCCAAAAACCTTAAAAAACACCCCAAACAAGAATGGCATCACACCCAAAACTGGAAGAAAATGCCCCAAAACCATAGATCCACCCCAAAACCACCCTAAACCTACCTGATCTTCTCCAAAACCCACAATCCACACCTATTTAACATAAAGACCAACAGGAACACAACAAAACCCAACGGAGACAACCAAACCACGTCAAATACACCCAAAAAAAAAGAACAGGATCACGCCAAAAAATAGAAGAAAACCCCAAATACCATAGATCCACCCCAAAGACACCCTAAACCTACCTGATGTTCTCCTAATCCCAAAGCACACTCCCAACCACCATAAAACACAATAGGAACTCAACGAAACGCAACGGAAACCCCAAAACACTTCAAAATCACCCGAAGAAAGGAGAGGATCACTCCCCCAAAAAGAAGAAAACCCCAAATACCATGAATCCACGTGAAAACTCCCCCTAAACCTACGTGAAGTTCTCCAAAACCCACAATTTACCCTTTTACAACACGATGACCATGGAAAATCAATGAAACAAAACGGAGACCCCAAAACACGTCAAAAACAACACAAAAAGTCCAGGATCATCCCCCCCCCCCCCCAAAAACAAAAAAAAAAAAACTGAATACCATAGATCCACCCCAAAACCACCCTAAACCTACCTGATGTTCTACAAAACACAAAATTTACACTTTTCCACCATGATGACCAACGAGAACCCAACAAAACCCAACAGAGATCCCAAAAACCTTTAAAAACACCCAAAACAAGAATGGCATCACCCCCAAAACTGGAAGAAAATCCCCCAAAACCATAGATCCACCCCAAAACCACCCTAATGTTCTCCAAACCACCTGATGTTCTCCAAAACCCACAATTTACACTTTTCCACCATGATGACCATGGGAAACCCAATGAAACACAACGGAGACCCCAAAACACGTCAAAAACACCCCAAAAAATATCGGCATCACCCCCAAAACTGGAAGAAAATCCCCCAAAACCATAGATCCACCCCAAAACCACCCTAAACCTACCTGATCTTCTCCAAAATCAACAGTCCACTCCTATTTAACATAATGACCAACAAGAACACAACAAAACCCAACGGAGACCCCAAAACACATCAAAAACACCTTAAAAAAGAACAGGTTCATGCCAAAAAATAGAAGAAAACCCCAAATAACATAGATCCACCCCAAAGACACTCTAAACCTACCTGATCTTCTCCAAAACCCACAATGTACACTTTTCAACCATGATGACCAATGAGAACGCAAATAAACCCAACAGAGATCCAAAACACGTCAAAAACAGCCCTAAAAAATATCGGTATCACCCCCAAAATCTGGAAGAAAATCCCCCAAAACCATAGATCCACCCCAAAACCACCCTAAACCTACCTGATCTTCTCCAAAACCCACAATTTACCCTTTTCCACCATGATGACCATGGAAAACCCAATGAAACACAACGGAGACCCCAAAACACGTCAAAAACACCCCAAAAAATATCGGCATCACCCCCAAAACTGGAAGAAAATCCCCCAAAACCATAGATCCACCCCAAAACCACCCTAAACCTACCTGATCTTCTCCAAAATCCACAGTCCACTCCTATTTAACATAATGACCAACAAGAACACAACAAAACCCAACGGAGACCCCAAAACACATCAAAAACACCTTAAAAAAGAACAGGTTCATGCCAAAAAATAGAAGAAAACCCCAAATAACATAGATCCACCCCAAAGACACTCTAAACCTACCTGATCTCCAAAACCCACAATGTACACTTTTCAACCATGATGACCAATGAGAACGCAAATAAACCCAACAGAGATCCAAAACACGTCAAAAACAGCCCTAAAAAATATCGGCATCACCCCCAAAATCTGGAAGAAAATCCCCCAAAACCATAGATCCACCCCAAAACCACCCTAAACCTACCTGATGTTCTCCAAAACCCACAATTTACCCTTTTCCACCATGATGACCAACGAGAACCCAACAAAACCCAACAGAGACACCAAAAAACGTCAAAAACACCCCAAACAAGAACGGCATCACCCCCAAAACTGGAAGAAAATACGCCAAAACCATAGATCCAACACTTCAAAAACAACACAAAAAAAAATCCAGGATCATGACCCCCCCCCCCCCACAAAACAAAAAAAAAAAACCTGAATACCATAGATCCACCCCAAAACCACCCTAAACCTACCTGATGTTCTCCAAAACCCACAATTTACACTTTTCCACCATGATGACCATGGAAAACCCAATGAAACACAACGGAGACCCCAAAACACATCAAAAACACCCCAAAAAAGAACAGGTTCATGTCAAAAAAGAGAAGAAAACCCCAAATACCATAGATCCACCCCAAAATCACCCTAAACCTACCTGATGTTCTCCAAAACCCACAATGTACCCTTTTCCACCATGATGACCAACGAGAACGCAAATAAACCCAACAGAGACCCCAAAACACGTCAAAAACACCCCAAAAATATCGGCATCACCCCCAAAACTTAAGAAAATCCCCCAAAACCATAGATCCACCCAAAACCACCCTAAACCTACCTGATGTTCTCCAAAACCCACAATTTACACTTTTCCACCATGATGACCAACGAGAACCCAACAAAACCCAACAGAGACCCCAAAAAACGTCAAACACACCCCAAACAAGAACGGCATCACCCCCAAAACTGAAAGAAAATCCCCAAAACCATAGATCCACCCCAAAACCACCCTAAACCTACCTGATCTTCTCCAAAACCCACAATTTACACTTTTCCACCATGATGACCATGGAAAACCCAATGAAACACAACGGAGACCCCAAAACACGTCAAAAACACCCCAAAAAATATCGGCATCACCCCCAAAACTGGAAGAAAATCCCCCAAAACCATAGATCCCACCCCAAAACCACCCTAAACCTACCTGATCTTCTCCAAAATCCACATCCACTCCTATTTAACATAATGACCAACAAGAACACAACAAACCCAACGGAGACCCCAAAACACATCAAAAACACCTTAAAAAAGAACAGGTTCATGCCAAAAAATAGAAGAAAACCCCAAATAACATAGATCCACCCCAAAGACACTCTAAACCTACCTGATCTTCTCCAAAACCCACAATGTACACTTTTCAACCATGATGACCAATGAGAACGCAAATAAACCCAACAGAGATCCCAAAACACGTCAAAAACCCCAAAAAAATATCGGCATCACCCCCAAAATCTGGAAGAAAATCCCCCAAAACCATAGATCCACCCCAAAACCACCCTAAACCTACCTGATGTTCTCCAAAACCCACAATTTACCCTTTTCCACCATGATGACCAACGAGAACCCAACAAAACCCAACAGAGACCCCAAAAAACGTCAAAAACACCCCAAACAAGAACGGCATCACCCCAAAAATGGAAGAAAATACGCCAAAACCATAGATCCACCCCAAAACCACCCTAAACCTACCTGATCTTCTCCAAAACCCCACAATCCAAACCTATTTAACATAAAGACCAACAGGATTACAACAAAACCCAACGGAGACCCCAAAACACGTCAAATACACCCAAAAAAAAAGAACAGGATCACGCCAAAAAATAGAAGAAAACCCCAAATACCATAGATCCACCCCAAAGACACCCTAAACCTACCTGATGTTCTCCTAATCCCAAAGCACGCTCCCAACCACCATAAAACGCATTAGGAACTCAACAAAACGCAACGGAAACCCCAAAACACTTCAAAATCACACGAAGAAAGGAGAGGATCACTCCCCCAAAAGAAGAAAACCCCAAATACCATGAATCCACGTGAAAACTCCCCCTAAACCTACCTGAAGTTCTCCAAAACCCACAATTTACCCTTTTACAACACGATGACCATGGAAAACCCAATGAAACACAACGGAGACCCCAAAACACGTCAAAACACCCCAAAAATATCGGCATCACCCCCAAAACTGGAAGAAAATACGCCAAAACCATAGATCCACCCCAAAACCACCCTAAACCCTACCTGATCTTCTCCAAAACCCACAATCCACCCCTATTTAACATAATGACCAACAAGAACACAAAAAAACCCAACGGAGACCCCAAAACACATCAAAAACACCCCAAAAAAGAACAGGTTCAGGCCAAAAAATAGAAGAAAACCCCAAATAACATAGATCCACCCCAAAGACACCCTAAACCTACCTGATGTTTCTGCAAAACCCACAATGTACCCTTTTCCACCATGATGACCAACGAGAACACAACAAAACCAAACAGAGACCACAAAAACCTTAAAAAACACCCCAAACCAGAATAGAATGGCATCACCCCCAAATCTGGAAGAAAATACGCCAAAACCATAGATCCACCCCAAAACCACCCTAAACCTACCTGATCTTCTCCAAAACCCACAATCCACTCCTATTTAACATAATGACCAACAAGAACACAACAAAACACAACGGAGACCCCAAAACACGTCCAAAACACCCCAAACAAGAACAGGATCACCCCAAAACGAAATAAAAAAACAAATACCATGAATCCACCCCAAACGTCCCCCTTAACCTACCTGATGTTCTCCAAAACCCACAATTTACCATTTTCCAACATGATGACAACGGAAAACGCAACAAACCCAACAGAGACCCCAAAACACGTCAAAAACACCACAAAAAAAAGAACAGATCACCCCCCAAAAAAAACAGAAGAAAACCCCAAATACCATAGATGCACCCCCAAACCACCCTAAACCTACCTGATGTTCACCAAAACCAACTATTTACCATTTTCCACACTGATGACCAAGAAGAACCCAACTAAAATCCAACGGAGACCCCAAAACACGTCAAAAACACGCCAAGAAGGAACTGGATCAAGAAAAAAAAACCCAAAACCATAATTTTCCCCCAAAAACCACCCTAAGCTCACCTGATCTTCTCCAAACCCCACAATCCACTCCCATTGACCTTAACGACAAACGACAACCCAACGAAACCAACGGAGACCCCAAAACATGTCAAAACACACCAAAAAGAACAAGATCACCACAAAAAAAAAAAAAAAAAAAAAAAAAAAAAAAAAAAAAAACAGAAGAAAACACAAACTCCATGAATCCACCCCAAAAGTCCAATTAAAACTACCTGAAGTTCTCCAAAACCCGCAATTTACGCTTTTCCACCATGATGACCACGGAAAACCCAACAAAACCCAACGGAGACCCAAAAAACTCAAACAACCCCAAAATCAACCCAGATCCTAAAAAAAAAAAAAAAGAAAACAAAAAATCCCGCCATGTTATAACCCCCCAAAAAACTAAAACCTACCTGATGTTCTCCAAAACCCACAATCCACAACTATTTAACATAATGACCAACAAGAACACAACAAAACCCACGGAGGCCCCAAAACACCCCAAAAAAGAACAGGATCACTCCAAAAATTAGAAGAAAACCCCAGATACCATAGATCCACCCCAAAGACACCCTAAACCTACCTGATGTTCTCCTAACCACCATAAAACACATTAGGAATTCAACGAAACGCAACGGAAACCCCAAAACACTTCAAAATCACCCGAAGAAAGGAGAGGATCACTCCCCCAAAAAGAAGAAAACCCCAAATACCATGAATCCACGTGAAACTCCCCTAAAGCTACCTGAAGTTCTCCAAAACCCACAATTTACACTTTTACAACACGATGACCATGGAAAACCAAATGAAACACAATGGAGACCCCAAAACACGTCAAAAACAACACAAAAAGTCCAGGATCATCCCCCCCCCTCAAAAAAAAAAAAACAAAAAAAAAAAAACTGAGTACCATATATCCACCCCAAAACCACCCTAAACCTACCTGATGTTCTACAAAACCCACAATTTACACTTTTCCACCATGATGACCAACGAGAACCCAACAAAACCAAACAGAGACCCCAAAAACCTTAAAAAACACCCCAAACAAGAACGGCATCACCCCCAAAACTGGAAGAAAATCCCCCAAAACCATAGATCCACCCCAAAACCACCCTAAACCTACCTGACGTTCTCCAAAACCCACAATCCACTCCTATTTAACATAATGACAAACAAGAACACAACAAAACCTAATGGAGACCCCAAAACACGTCAAAAACAACACAAAAAATATCGGCATCACCCCCAAATCTGGAAGAAAATACGCCAAAACAATAGATCCACCGCAAAAACTCCCTAAACCTACCTGATGTTCTACAAAACCCACAATTTACACTTTTCCACCATGATGACCAACGAGAACACAACAAAACCCAACAGAGACCCCAAAACACGTCAAAAACTACACAAAAAGACCAGGATAATACCCCCCCCCCAAAAAAAAAAAAAAAAAAAAAAAATCTGAGTACCATATGTCCACCCCAAAACCACCCTAAACCTACCTGAAGTTCTCCAAAACCCACAATTTACACTTTTCCAACACGATGACCAACGAGAACCCAACAAAACCCAACAGAGACACCAAAAAACGTCAAAAACACCCCAAACAAGAACGGCATCACCCCAAAACTGGAAGAAAATACGCCAAAACAATAGATCCACCCCAAAAACAACCCTAAACCTACCTGACGTTCTACAAAACCCACAATCCACTCCTATTTAACATAATGACAAACAAGAACACAACAAAACCTAATGGAGACACCAAAACACGTCAAAAACACCCCAAAAAATATAGGCATCACCCCCAAAACTGGAAGAAAATACACCAAAACCATAGATCCACCCCAAAACCACCCTAAACCTACCTGATGTTCTCCAAAACCCACAATTTACACTTTTCCACCATAATGACAAACGAGAACACAACAAAACCCAAGAGTGACCCCAAAACACATCAAAAACACCCCAAACAAGAACGGCATCACACCCAAAATTTGAAGAAAATCCGCCAAAATAATAGATCCACCCCAAAACCACCCTAAATCTACCTGATGTTCTCCAAAAACAACAATTTACACTTTTCCAACACGATGACCAACGAGAACCCAACAAAACACAACAGAGAACCCAAAAAACGTCAAAAACACCCCAAACAAGAACGGCATCACCCCCAAAACTGGAAGAAAACCCCAAATACCATAGATCCACCCCAAAGACACCCTAAACCTACCTGATGTTCTCCTAATCCCAAAGCACACTCCCAACCACCATAAAACGCATTAGGAACTCAACGAAACGCAACGGAAACCCCAAAACACTTCAAAATCACACGAAGAAAGGAGAGGATCACTCTCCAAAATAGAAGAAAACCCCAAATACCATGAATCCACGCGAAAAGTCCCCCTAAACCTACCTGAAGTTCTCCAAAACCCACAATTTACACTTTTACAACACGATGACCATGGAAAACCAAATGAAACACAACGGAGACCCCAAAACATGTCAAAAACAACACAAAAAGTCCAGGATCATCCCCCCCCTCCCAAAAAAAAAAAAAAAAAAAAAAAAAATGAGTACCATATATCCACCCCAAAACCACCCTAAACCTACCTGATGTTCTCCAAAATCCACAATTTACACTTTTCCACCATGATGACAACGAGAACCCAACAAAACCAAATGGAGACCCCAAAAACATAAACAAAAAAACACCCCAAACAAGAATGGCATCACCCCCAAAACTGGAAGAAAATCCCCCAAAACCATAGATCCACCCCAAAACCACCCTAAACCTACGTGATGTTCTCCAAAACCCACAATTTACACTTTTCCAACATGATGACCAACGAGAACCCAACACAACCCAACGGAGACCCCAAAACACGTCAAAAACACCCCAAACAAGAACGGCATCATCCCCAAAACTGGAAGAAAACCCCAAATACCATAGATCCACCCCAAAGACACCCTAAACCTACCTGATCTTCTCCAAAACCCACAATTTACCCTTTTCCACCATGATGACCAACGAGAACCCAACAAAACCAAACAGAGACCCCAAAAACCTTAAAAAACACCCCAAACAAGAATGGCATCACACCCAAAACTGGAAGAAAATGCCCCAAAACCATAGATCCACCCCAAAACCACCCTAAACCTACCTGATCTTCTCCAAAACCCACAATCCACACCTATTTAACATAAAGACCAACAGGAACACAACAAAACCCAACGGAGACAACCAAACCACGTCAAATACACCCAAAAAAAAAGAACAGGATCACGCCAAAAAATAGAAGAAAACCCCAAATAACATAGATCCACCCCAAAGACACCCTAAACCTACCTGATGTTCTCCTAATCCCAAAGCACACTCCCAACCACCATAAAACACATTAGGAACTCAACGAAACGCAACGGAAACCCCAAAACACTTCAAAATCACCCGAAGAAAGGAGAGGATCACTCCCCCAAAAAGAAGAAAACCCCAAATACCATGAATCCACGTGAAAACTCCCCCTAAACCTACCTGAAGTTCTCCAAAACCCACAATTTACCCTTTTACAACACGATGACCATGGAAAACCCAATGAAACAAAACGGAGACCCCAAAACACGTCAAAAACAACACAAAAAGTCCAGGATCATCCCCCCCCCCCCCAAAAAACAAAAAAAAAAAAACTGAATACCATAGATCCACCCCAAAACCACCCTAAACCTACCTGATGTTCTACAAAACACAAAATTTACACTTTTCCACCATGATGACCAACGAGAACCCAACAAAACCCAACAGAGATCCCAAAAACCTTTAAAAACACCCAAAACAAGAATGGCATCACCCCCAAAACTGGAAGAAAATCCCCCAAAACCATAGATCCACCCCAAAACCACCCTAATGTTCTCCAAACCACCTGATGTTCTCCAAAACCCACAATTTACACTTTTCCACCATGATGACCATGGGAAACCCAATGAAACACAACGGAGACCCCAAAACACGTCAAAAACACCCCAAAAAATATCGGCATCACCCCCAAAACTGGAAGAAAATCCCCCAAAACCATAGATCCACCCCAAAACCACCCTAAACCTACCTGATCTTCTCCAAAATCCACAATCCACTCCTATTTAACATAATGACAAACAAGAACACAACAAAACCCAACGGAGACCCCAAAACACATCAAAAACACCTTAAAAAAGAACAGGTTCATGCCAAAAAATAGAAGAAAACCCCAAATAACATAGATCCACCCCAAAGACACTCTAAACCTACCTGATCTTCTCCAAAACCCACAATGTACACTTTTCAACCATGATGACCAATGAGAACGCAAATAAACCCAACAGAGACCCCAAAACACGTCAAAAACACCCCAAAAAATATCGGCATCACCCCCAAATCTGGAAGAAAATCCCCCAAAACCATAGATCCACCCCAAAACCACCCTAAACCTACCTGATGTTCTCCAAAACCCACAATTTACCCTTTTCCACCATGATGACCAACGAGAACCCAACAAAACCCAACAGAGACACCAAAAAACGTCAAAAACACCCCAAACAAGAACGGCATCACCCCCAAAACTGGAAGAAAATACGCCAAAACCATAGATCCAACACGTCAAAAACAACACAAAAAAAAATCCAGGATCATGACCCCCCCCCCCCCCACAAAACAAAAAAAAAAAAACTGAATACCATAGATCCACCCCAAAACCACCCTAAACCTACCTGATGTTCTCCAAAACCCACAATTTACAGTTTTCCACCATGATGACCATGGAAAACCCAATGAAACACAACGGAGACCCCAAAACACATCAAAAACACCCCAAAAAAGAACAGGTTCATGTCAAAAAAGAGAAGAAAACCCCAAATACCATAGATCCACCCCAAAATCACCCTAAACCTACCTGATGTTCTCCAAAACCCACAATGTACCCTTTTCCACCATGATGACCAACGAGAACGCAAATAAACCCAACAGAGACCCCAAAACACGTCAAAAACACCCCAAAAAATATCGGCATCACCCCCAAAACTTTAAGAAAATCCCCCAAAACCATAGATCCACCCCAAAACCACCCTAAACCTACCTGATGTTCTCCAAAACCCACAATTTACACTTTTCCACCATGATGACCAACGAGAACCCAACAAAACCCAACAGAGACCCCAAAAAACGTCAAACACACCCCAAACAAGAACGGCATCACCCCCAAAACTGAAAGAAAATCCCCAAAACCATAGATCCACCCCAAAACCACCCTAAACCTACCTGATCTTCTCCAAAACCCACAATTTACGCTTTTCCACCATGATGACCATGGAAAACCCAATGAAACACAACGGAGACCCCAAAACACGTCAAAAACACCCCAAAAAATATCGGCATCACCCCCAAAACTGGAAGAAAATACGCCAAAACCATAGATCCACCCCAAAACCACCCTAAACCTACCTGATCTTCTCCAAAATCCACAATCCACTCCTATTTAACATAATGACCAACAAGAACACAACAAAACCCAACGGAGACCCCAAAACACATCAAAAACACCTTAAAAAAGAACAGGTTCATGCCAAAAAATAGAAGAAAACCCCAAATAACATAGATCCACCCCAAAGACACTCTAAACCTACCTGATCTTCTCCAAAACCCACAATGTACACTTTTCCACCATGATGACCAATGAGAACGCAAATAAACCCAACGGAGACCCCAAAACACGTCAAAAACACCCCAAAAAAATATCGGCATCACCCCCAAAATCTGGAAGAAAATCCCCCAAAACCATAGATCCACCCCAAAACCACCCTAAACCTACCTGATGTTCTCCAAAACCCACAATTTACCCTTTTCCACCATGATGACCAACGAGAACCCAACAAAACCCAACAGAGACCCCAAAAAACGTCAAAAACACCCCAAACAAGAACGGCATCACCCCAAAACTGGAAGAAAATACGCCAAAACCATAGATCCACCCCAAAACCACCCTAAACCTACCTGATCTTCTCCAAAACCCACAATCCAAACCTATTTAACATAAAGACCAACAGGATTACAACAAAACCCAACGGAGACCCCAAAACACGTCAAATACACCCAAAAAAAAAGAACAGGATCACGCCAAAAAATAGAAGAAAACCCCAAATACCATAGATCCACCCCAAAGACACCCTAAACCTACCTGATGTTCTCCTAATCCCAAAGCACACTCCCAACCACCATAAAACACATTAGGAACTCAACAAAACGCAACGGAAACCCCAAAACACTTCAAAATCACCCGAAGAAAGGAGAGGATCACTCCCCCAAAAAGAAGAAAACCCCAAATACCATGAATCCACGTGAAAACTCCCCCTAAACCTACCTGAAGTTCTCCAAAACCCACAATTTACCCTTTTACAACACGATGACCATGGAAAACCCAATGAAACACAACGGAGACCCCAAAACACGTCAAAACCACCCCAAAAATATCGGCATCACCCCCAAAACTGGAAGAAAATACGCCAAAACCATAGATCCACCCCAAAACCACCCTAAACCTACCTGATCTTCTCCAAAACCCACAATCCACTCCTATTTAACATAATGACCAACAAGAACACAACAAAACCCAACGGAGACCCCAAAACACATCAAAAACACCCCAAAAAAGAACAGGTTCATGCCAAAAAATAGAAGAAAACCCCAAATAACATAGATCCACCCCAAAGACACCCTAAACCTACCTGATGTTCTGCAAAACCCACAATGTACCCTTTTCCACCATGATGACCAACGAGAACACAACAAAACCAAACAGAGACCCCAAAAACCTTAAAAAACACCCCAAACCAGAATGGCATCACCCCCAAAACTGGAAGAAAATCCCCCAAAACCATAGATCCACCCCAAAACCACCCTAAACCTACCTGATCTTCTCCAAAACCCACATTCCACACCTATTTAATACAATGACCAACAAGAACACAACAAAACCTAAAGGAGACCCCAAAAAACGTCAAAAACACGCCAGAAAATATCGGCATCACCCCCAAAACTGGAAGAAAATACACCAAAACCATAGATCCACCCCAAAACCACCCTAAACCTACCTGATCTTCTCCAAAACCCACAATTTACCCTTTTCCACCATGATGACCATGGAAAACCCAATGAAACACAACGGAGACAGCAAAACACGTCAAAAACACCCCAAAAAATATCGGCATCACCCCCAAATCTGGAAGAAAATACACCAAAACCATAGATCCACCCCAAAACCACCCTAAACCTACCTGATCTTCTCCAAAACCCACAATCCACTCCTATTTAACATAATGACCAACAAGAACACAACAAAACCCAACGGAGACCCCAAAACACGTCCAAAACACCCCAAAAAAGAACAGGATCACCCCAAAACGAAATAAAAACCCAAATACCATGAATCCACCCCAAACGTCCCCCTAAACCTACCTGATGTTCTCCAAAACCCACAATTTACCATTTTCCAACATGATGACAACGGAAAACGCAACAAAACCCAACAGAGACCCCAAAACACGTCAAAAACACCACAAAAAAAAGAACAGGATCACCCCCCAAAAAAAACAGAAGAAAACCCCAAATACCATAGATGCACCCCCAAACCACCCTAAACCTACCTGATGTTCACCAAAACCAACTATTTACCATTTTCCACACTGATGACCAAGAAGAACCCAACTAAAATCCAACGGAGACCCCAAAACACGTCAAAAACACGCCAAGAAGGAACTGGATCAGAAGAAAAAAACCCAAAACCATAATTTTCCCCCAAAAACCACCCTAAGCTCACCTGATCTTCTCCAAACCCCACAATCCACTCCCATTGACCTTAACGACAAACGACAACCCAACGAAACCAACGGAGACCCCAAAACATGTCAAAACACACCAAAAAGAACAAGATCACCACAAAAAAAAAAAAAAAAAAAAAAAACAGAAGAAAAACACAAACTCCATGAATCCACCCCAAAAGTCCAATTGAAACTACCTGAAGTTCTCCAAAACCCGCAATTTACGCTATTCCACCATGATGACCATGGAAAACCCAATGAAACACAACAGAGAACCCAAAATTCGTCAAAAACACCCCAAAAAATATCGGCATCACCCCCAAATCTGGAAGAAAATACGCCAAAACCATAGATCCACCCCAAAACCACCCCTAAACCTACCTGATGTTCTCCAAAACCCACAATTTACCCTTTTCCACCATGATGACCAACGAGAACCCAACAAAACCCAACAGAGACCACAAAAACGTCAAACACACCCCAAACAAGAACGGCATCACCCCCAAAACTGAAAGAAAATCCCCCAAAACCATAGATCCACCCCAAAACCACCCTAAACCTACCTGATCTTCTCCAAAACCCACAATCCACTCCTATTTAACATAATGACCAACAAGAACACAACAAAACCTAATGGAGACCCCAAAACACATCAAAAACACCCCAAAAAAGAACAGGTTCATGCCAAAAAATAGAAGAAAACCCCAAATACCATAGATCCACCCCAAAGGACACCCTAAACCTACCTGATGTTCTCCAAAACCCACAATGTACCCTTTTCCACCATGATGACCAACGAGAACCCAACAAAACCCAACAGAGACCCCAAAAACCTTAAAAAACACGCCAAACAAGAATGCATCACCCCCAAATCTGGAAGAAAATACACCAAAACCATAGATCCACCCCAAAACCACCCTAAACCTACCTGATCTTCTCCAAAACCCACAATCCACTCCTATTTAACATAATGACCAACAAGAACATAACAAAACCTAATGGAGACCCCAAAACACGTCAAAAACACCCCAAAAAATATCGGCATCACCCCCCAAAACTGGAAGAAAATACACCAAAACCATAGATCCACCCCAAAACTACCCTAAACCTACCTGATCTTCTCCAAAACCCACAATCCACACCTATTTAACATAATGACCAACAAGAACACAACAAAACCTAATGGAGACCCCAAAACACGTCAAAAACACCCCAAAAAAATATCAGCATCACCGCCAAAACTGGAAGAAAATCCCCCCAAAACCATAGATCCACCCCAAAACCACCCTAAACCTACCTGATCTTCTCCAAAACCCACAATCCACTCCTATTTAACATAATGACCAACAAGAACACAACAAAACCCAACGGAGACCCCAAAACACATCAAAAACACCCCAAAAAAGAACAGGTTCATGCCAAAAAATAGAAGAAAACCCCAAATACCATAGATCCACCCCAAAGACACCCTAAACCTACCTGATCTTCTCCAAAACCCACAATTTACCATTTTCCAACATGATGACAACGGAAACGCAACAAAACCCAACAGAGACCCCAAAACACGTCAAAAACACCACAAAAAAAAAGAACAGGATCACCCCCCAAAAAAAACAGAAGAAAACCCCAAATACCATAGATGCACCCCCAAACCACCCTAAACCTACCTGATGTTCACCAAAACCAACTTTTTACCATTTTCCACACTGATGACCAAGAAGAACCCAACTAAAATCCAACGGAGACCCCAAAACACGTCAAAAACACGCCAAGAAGGAACTGGATCAGAAGAAAAAAACCCAAAACCATGATTTTCCCCCAAAAAACCACCCTAAGCTCACCTGATCTTCTCCAAACCCCACAATCCACTCCCATTGACCTTAACGACAAACGACAACCCAACGAAACCCAACGAAGACCCCAAAACATGTCAAAAACACACCAAAAAGAACAAGATCACCCCAAAAAAAAAAAAAAAAAAAAAAAAAAAAAAAAAAGAAGAAAAACACAAAGTCCATGAATCCACCCCAAAAGTCCAATTAAAACTACCTGAAGTTCTCCAAAACCCGCAATTTACGCTTTTCACCATGATGACCATGGAAAACCCAATGAAACACAACGGAGACCCCAAAACACGTCAAAAAACACCACCAAAAAATATCGGCATCACCCCCAAATCTGGAAGAAAATCCCCCAAAACCATAGATCCACCCCAAAACCACCCTAAACCTACCTGATCTTCTCCAAAACCCACAATCCACTCCTATTTAACATAATGACCAACAAGAACACAACAAAACCCAACGGAGACCCCAAAACACATCAAAAACACCCCAAAAAAGAACAGGTTCATGCCAAAAAATAGAAGAAAACCCCAAATACCATAGACCCACCCCAAAGACACCCTAAACCTACCTGATCTTCTCCAAAACCCACAATGTACCCTTTTCCACCATGATGACCAATGAGAACGCAAATAAACCCAACAGAGACCCCAAAACACGTCAAAAACACCCCAAAAAATATCGGCATCACCCCCAAATCTGGAAGAAAATACACCAAAACCATAGATCCACCCCAAAACCACCCTAAACCTACCTGATCTTCTCCAAAACCCACAATCCACACCTATTTAACATAATGACCAACAAGAACACAACAAAACCTAATGGAGACCCCAAAACACGTCAAAAACACCCCAAAAAATATCGGCATCACCCCCAAAACTGGAAGAAAATCCCCCCAAACCATAGATCCACCCCAAAACCACCCTAAACCTACCTGATCTTCTCCAAAACCCACAATCCACACCTATTTAACATAATGACCAACAAGAACACAACAAAACCTAATGGAGACCCCAAAACACATCAAAAACACCCAAAAAAGAACAGGTTCATGCCAAAAAATAGAAGAAAACCCCAAATACCATAGATCCACCCCAAAGACACCCTAAACCTACCTGATCTTCTCCAAAACCCACAATCCACTCCTATTTAACATAATGACCAACAAGAACACAACAAAACCCAACGGAGACCCCAAAACACATCAAAAACACCCCAAAAAAGAACAGGTTCATGCCAAAAAAATAGAAGAAAACCCCAAATACCATAGATCCACCCCAAAGACACCCTAAACCTACCTGATGTTCTCCAAAACCCACAATGTACCCTTTTCCACCATGATGACCAACGAGAACCAACAAAACCCAACAGAGACCCCAAAAACCTTAAAAAACACCCCAAACAAGAATGGCATCACCCCCAAAACTGGAAGAAAATCCCCCAAAACCATAGATCCACCCCAAAACCACCCTAAACCTACCTGATCTTCTCCAAAACCCACAATGTACCCTTTTCCACCATGATGACCAATGAGAACGCAACGAAACCCAACAGAGACCCCAAAACACGTCAAAAACACCCCAAAAAATATCGGCATCACCCCCAAATCTGGAAGAAAATACGCCAAAACCATAGATCCACCCCAAAACCACCCTAAACCTACCTGATGTTCTCCAAAACCCACAATTTACCCTTTTCCACCATGATGACCAACGAGAACCCAACAAAACCCAACAGAGACCACAAAAAACGTCAAACACACCCCAAACAAGAACGGCATCACCCCCAAAACTGAAAGAAAATCCCCCAAAACCATAGATCCACCCCAAAACCACCCTAAACCTACCTGATCTTCTCCAAAACCCACAATCCACTCCTATTTAACATAATGACCAACAAGAACACAACAAAACCTAATGGAGACCCCAAAACACATCAAAAACACCCCAAAAAAGAACAGGTTCATGCCAAAAAATAGAAGAAAACCCCAAATACCATAGATCCACCCCAAAGACACCCTAAACCTACCTGATGTTCTCCAAAACCCACAATGTACCCTTTTCCACCATGATGACCAACGAGAACCCAACAAAACCAAACAGAGACCCCAAAAACCTTAAAAAACACGCCAAACAAGAATGGCATCACCCCCAAAACTGGAAGAAAATACACCAAAACCATAGATCCACCCCAAAACCACCCTTAAACCTACCTGATCTTCTCCAAAACCCACAATCCACACCTATTTAACATAATGACCAACAAGAACACAACAAAACCTAATGGAGACCCCAAAACACGTCAAAAACACCCCAAAAAATATCGGCATCACCCCCCAAATCTGGAAGAAAATCCCCCAAAACCATAGATCCACCCCAAAACCACCCTAAACCTACCTGATCTTCTCCAAAACCCCACAATCCACTCCTATTTAACATAATGACCAACAAGAACATAACAAAACCTAATGGAGACCCCAAAACACGTCAAAAACACCCCAAAAAATATCGGCATCACCCCCAAAACTGGAAGAAAATACACCAAAACCATAGATCCACCCCAAAACCACCCTAAACCTACCTGATCTTCTCCAAAACCCACAATCCACACCTATTTAACATAATGACCAACAAGAACACAACAAAACCTAATGGAGACCCCAAAACACGTCAAAAACACCCCAAAAAATATCAGCATCACCCCCAAAACTGGAAGAAAATCCCCCAAAACCATAGATCCACCCCAAAACCACCCTAAACCTACCTGATCTTCTCCAAAACCCACAATCCACTCCTATTTAACATAATGACCAACAAGAACACAACAAAACCCAACGGAGACCCCAAAACACATCAAAAACACCCCAAAAAAGAACAGGTTCAGGCCAAAAAATAGAAGAAAACCCCAAATACCATAGATCCACCCCAAAGACACCCTAAACCTACCTGATGTTCTCCAAAACCCACAATTTACCATTTTCCAACATGATGACAACGGAAAACGCAACAAAACCCAACAGAGACCCCAAAACACGTCAAAAACACCACAAAAAAAAGAACAGGATCACCCCCCAAAAAAAACAGAAGAAAATCCCAAATACCATAGATGCACCCCCAAACCACCCTAAACCTACCTGATGTTCACCAAAACCAACTATTTACCATTTTCCACACTGATGACCAAGAAGAACCCAACTAAAATCCAACGGAGACCCCAAAACACGTCAAAAACACGCCAAGAAGGAACTGGATCAGAAGAAAAAAACCCAAAACCATGATTTTCCCCCAAAAACCACCCTAAGCTCACCTGATCTTCTCCAAACCCCACAATCCACTCCCATTGACCTTAACGACAAACGACAACCCAACGAAACCCAACGAAGACCCCAAAACATGTCAAAAACACACCAAAAAGAACAAGATCACCCCAAAAAAAAAAAAAAAAAAAAAAAAAAAAAAAAAAAGAAGAAAAACACAAAGTCCATGAATCCACCCCAAAAGTCCAATTAAAACTACCTGAAGTTCTCCAAAACCCGCAATTTACGCTTTTCCACCATGATGACCATGGAAAACCCAATGAAACACAACGGAGACCCCAAAACACGTCAAAAACACCCCAAAAAATATCGGCATCACCCCCAAATCTGGAAGAAAATCCCCCAAAACCATAGATCCACCCCAAAACCACCCTAAACCTACCTGATCTTCTCCAAAACCCACAATCCACTCCTATTTAACATAATGACCAACAAGAACACAACAAAACCCAACGGAGACCCCAAAACACATCAAAAACACCCCAAAAAAGAACAGGTTCATGCCAAAAAATAGAAGAAAACCCCAAATACCATAGACCCACCCCAAAGACACCCTAAACCTACCTGATCTTCTCCAAAACCCACAATGTACCCTTTTCCACCATGATGACCAATGAGAACGCAAATAAACCCAACAGAGACCCCAAAACACGTCAAAAACACCCCAAAAAATATCGGCATCACCCCCAAATCTGGAAGAAAATCCCCCAAAACCATAGATCCACCCCCAAACCACCCTAAACCTACCTGATCTTCTCCAAAACCCACAATCCACACCTATTTAACATAATGACCAACAAGAACACAACAAAACCTAATGGAGACCCCAAAACACGTCAAAAACACCCCAAAAAATATCGGCATCACCCCCAAATCTGGAAGAAAATCCCCCAAAACCATAGATCCACCCCAAAACCACCCTAAACCTACCTGATCTTCTCCAAAACCCACAATCCACACCTATTTAACATAATGACCAACAAGAACACAACAAAACCTAATGGAGACCCCAAAACACATCAAAAACACCCCAAAAAAGAACAGGTTCATGCCAAAAAATAGAAGAAAACCCCAAATACCATAGATCCACCCCAAAGACACCCTAAACCTACCTGATCTTCTCCAAAACCCACAATCCACTCCTATTTAACATAATGACCAACAAGAACACAACAAAACCCAACGGAGACCCCAAAACACGTCCAAAACACCCCAAACAAGAACAGGATCACCCCAAAACGAAATAAAAAAACAAATACCATGAATCCACCCCAAACGTCCCCCTTAACCTACCTGATGTTCTCCAAAACCCACAATTTACCATTTTCCAACATGATGACAACGGAAAACGCAACGAAACCCAACAGAGACCCCAAAACACGTCAAAAACACCACAAAAAAAAGAACAGGATCACCCCCCAAAAAAAACAGAAGAAAACCCCAAATACCATAGATGCACCCCCAAACCACCCTAAACCTACCTGATGTTCACCAAAACCAACTATTTACCATTTTCCACACTGATGACCAACAAGAATCCAACTAAAATCCAACGGAGACCCCAAAACACGTCAAAAACACGCCAAGAAGGAACGGGATCAGAAGAAAAAAACCCAAAACCATGATTTTCCCCCAAAAACCACCCTAAGCTCACCTGATCTTCTCCAAACCCCACAATCCACTCCCATTGACCTTAACGACAAACGACAACCCAACGAAACCCAACGGAGACCCCAAAACATGTCAAAAACACACCAAAAAGAACAAGATCACCCCAAAAAAAAAAAAAAAAAAAAAGAGAAGAAAAACACAAACTCCATGAATCCACCCCAAAAGTCCAATTAAAACTACCTGAAGTTCTCCAAAACCCGCAATTTACGCTTTTCCACCATGATGACCATGGAAAACCCAATGAAACACAACGGAGACCCCAAAACACGTCAAAAACACCCCAAAAAATATCGGCATCACCCCCAAATCTGGAAGAAAATCCCCCAAAACCATAGATCCACCCCAAAACCACCCTAAACCTACCTGATCTTCTCCAAAACCCACAATCCACTCCTATTTAACATAATGACCAACAAGAACACAACAAAACCCAACGGAGACCCCAAAACACATCAAAAACACCCCAAAAAAGAACAGGTTCATGCCACAAAATAGAAGAAAACCCCAAATACCATAGATCCACCCCAAAGACACCCTAAACCTACCTGATCTTCTCCAAAACCCACAATGTACCCTTTTCCACCATGATGACCAATGAGAACGCAAATAAACCCAACAGAGACCCCAAAACACGTCAAAAACACCCCAAAAAATATGGGCATCACCCCCAAATCTGGAAGAAAATCCCCCAAAACCATAGATCCACCCCAAAACCACCCTAAACCTACCTGATCTTCTCCAAAACCCACAATCCACACCTATTTAACATAATGACCAACAAGAACACAACAAAACCTAATGGAGACCCCAAAACACGTCAAAAACACCCCAAAAAATATCGGCATCACCCCCAAAACTGGAAGAAAATCCCCCAAAACCATAGATCCACCCCAAAACCACCCTAAACCTACCTGATCTTCTCCAAAACCCACAATGTACCCTTTTCCACCATGATGACCAACGAGAACACAACAAAACCCAACAGAGACCCCAAAAAACGTCAAACACACCCCAAACAAGAACGGCATCAACCCCAAAACTGAAAGAAAATCCCCCAAAACCATAGATCCACCCCAAAGACACCCTAAACCTACCTGATCTTCTCCAAAACCCACAATCCACTCCTATTTAACATAATGACCAACAAGAACACAACAAAACCTAATGGAGACCCCAAAACACATCAAAAACACCCCAAAAAAGAACAGGTTCATGCCAAAAAATAGAGGAAAACCCCAAATACCATAGATCCACCCCAAAGACACCCTAAACCTACCTGATCTTCTCCAAAACCCACAATGTACACTTTTCCACCATGATGACCAATGAGAACGCAAATAAACCCAACAGAGACCCCAAAACACGTCAAAAACACCCCAAAAAATATCGGAATCACCCCCAAATCTGGAAGAAAATACACCAAAACCATAGATCCACCCCAAAACCACCCTAAACCTACCTGATCTTCTCCAAAACCCACAATCCACACCTATTTAACATAATGACCAACAAGAACACAACAAAACCTAATGGAGACCCCAAAACACGTCAAAAACACCCCAAAAAATATCGGCATCACCCCCAAAACTGGAAGAAAATCCCCCAAAACCATAGATCCACCCCAAAACCACCCTAAACCTACCTGATCTTCTCCAAAACCCACAATCCACTCCTATTTAACATAATGACCAACAAGAACACAACAAAACCCAACGGAGACCCCAAAACACATCAAAAACACCCCAAAAAAGAACAGGTTCAGGCCAAAAAATAGAAGAAAACCCCAAATACCATAGATCCACCCCAAAGACACCCTAAACCTACCTGATGTTCTCCAAAACCCACAATTTACCATTTTCCAACATGATGACAACGGAAAACGCAACAAAACCCAACAGAGACCCCAAAACACGTCAAAAACACCACAAAAAAAAGAACAGGATCACCCCCCAAAAAAAACAGAAGAAAACCCCAAATACCATAGATGCACCCCCAAACCACCCTAAACCTACCTGATGTTCACCAAAACCAACTATTTACCATTTTCCACACTGATGACCAAGAAGAACCCAACTAAAATCCAACGGAGACCCCAAAACACGTCAAAAACACGCCAAGAAGGAACTGGATCAGAAGAAAAAAACCCAAAACCATGATTTTCCCCCAAAAACCACCCTAAGCTCACCTGATCTTCTCCAAACCCCACAATCCACTCCCATTGACCTTAACGACAAACGACAACCCAACGAAACCCAACGAAGACCCCAAAACATGTCAAAAACACACCAAAAAGAACAAGATCACCCCAAAAAAAAAAAAAAAAAAAAAAAAAAAAAAAAAAGAAGAAAAACACAAAGTCCATGAATCCACCCCAAAAGTCCAATTAAAACTACCTGAAGTTCTCCAAAACCCGCAATTTACGCTTTTCCACCATGATGACCATGGAAAACCCAATGAAACACAACGGAGACCCCAAAACACGTCAAAAACACCCCAAAAAATATCGGCATCACCCCCAAATCTGGAAGAAAATCCCCCAAAACCATAGATCCACCCCAAAACCACCCTAAACCTACCTGATCTTCTCCAAAACCCACAATCCACTCCTATTTAACATAATGACCAACAAGAACACAACAAAACCCAACGGAGACCCCAAAACACATCAAAAACACCCCAAAAAAGAACAGGTTCATGCCAAAAAATAGAAGAAAACCCCAAATACCATAGACCCACCCCAAAGACACCCTAAACCTACCTGATCTTCTCCAAAACCCACAATGTACCCTTTTCCACCATGATGACCAATGAGAACGCAAATAAACCCAACAGAGACCCCAAAACACGTCAAAAACACCCCAAAAAATATCGGCATCACCCCCAAATCTGGAAGAAAATCCCCCAAAACCATAGATCCACCCCAAAACCACCCTAAACCTACCTGATCTTCTCCAAAACCCACAATCCACACCTATTTAACATAATGACCAACAAGAACACAACAAAACCTAATGGAGACCCCAAAACACGTCAAAAACACCCCAAAAAATATCGGCATCACCCCCAAATCTGGAAGAAAATCCCCCAAAACCATAGATCCACCCCAAAACCACCCTAAACCTACCTGATCTTCTCCAAAACCCACAATCCACACCTATTTAACATAATGACCAACAAGAACACAACAAAACCTAATGGAGACCCCAAAACACATCAAAAACACCCCAAAAAAGAACAGGTTCATGCCAAAAAATAGAAGAAAACCCCAAATACCATAGATCCACCCCAAAGACACCCTAAACCTACCGGATCTTCTCCAAAACCCACAATCCACTCCTATTTAACATAATGACCAACAAGAACACAACAAAACCCAACGGAGACCCCAAAACACATCAAAAACACCCCAAAAAAGAACAGGTTCATGCCAAAAAATAGAAGAAAACCCCAAATACCATAGATCCACCCCAAAGACACCCTAAACCTACCTGATCTTCTCCAAAACCCACAATGTACCCTTTTCCACCATGATGACCAACGAGAACCCAACAAAACTCAACAGAGACCCCAAAAACCTTAAAAAACACGCCAAACAAGAATGGCATCACCCCCAAAACTGGAAGAAAATCCCCCAAAACCATAGATCCACCCCAAAACCACCCTAAACCTACCTGATCTTCTCCAAAACCCACAATCCACACCTATTTAACACAATGACCAACAAGAACATAACAAAACCTAATGGAGACCCCAAAACACGTCAAAAACACCCCAAAAAATATGGGCATCACCCCCAAAACTGGAAGAAAATACACCAAAACCATAGATCCACCCCAAAACCACCCTAAACCTACCTGATCTTCTCCAAAACCCACAATCCACACCTATTTAACATAATGACCAACAAGAACACAACAAAACCTAATGGAGACCCCAAAACACATCAAAAACACCCCAAAAAAGAACAGGTTCATGCCAAAAAATAGAAGAAAACCCCAAATACCATAGATCCACCCCAAAGACACCCTAAACCTACCTGATCTTCTCCAAAACCCACAATCCACTCCTATTTAACATAATGACCAACAAGAACACAACAAAACCCAACGGAGACCCCAAAACACGTCCAAAACACCCCAAACAAGAACAGGATCACCCCAAAACGAAATAAAAAAACAAATACCATGAATCCACCCCAAACGTCCCCCTTAACCTACCTGATGTTCTCCAAAACCCACAATTTACCATTTTCCAACATGATGACAACGGAAAACGCAACGAAACCCAACAGAGACCCCAAAACACGTCAAAAACACCACAAAAAAAAGAACAGGATCACCCCCCAAAAAAAACAGAAGAAAACCCCAAATACCATAGATGCACCCCCAAACCACCCTAAACCTACCTGATGTTCACCAAAACCAACTATTTACCATTTTCCACACTGATGACCAAGAATCCAACTAAAATCCAACGGAGACCCCAAAACACGTCAAAAACACGCCAAGAAGGAACGGGATCAGAAGAAAAAAAACCCAAAACCATGATTTTCCCCCAAAAACCACCCTAAGCTCACCTGATCTTCTCCAAACACCACAATCCACTCCCATTGACCTTAACGACAAACGACAACCCAACGAAACCCAACGGAGACCCCAAAACATGTCAAAAACACACCAAAAAGAACAAGATCACCCCAAAAAAAAAAAAAAAAAAAAAAAAAGAAGAAAAACACAAACTCCATGAATCCACCCCAAAAGTCCAATTAAAACTACCTGAAGTTCTCCAAAACCCGCAATTTACGCTTTTCCACCATGATGACCATGGAAAACCCAATGAAACACAACGGAGACCCCAAAACACGTCAAAAACACCCCAAAAAATATCGGCATCACCCCCAAATCTGGAAGAAAATCCCCCAAAACCATAGATCCACCCCAAAACCACCCTAAACCTACCTGATCTTCTCCAAAACCCACAATCCACTCCTATTTAACATAACGACCAACAAGAACACAACAAAACCCAACGGAGACCCCAAAACACATCAAAAACACCCCAAAAAAGAACAGGTTCAGGCCAAAAAATAGAAGAAAACCCCAAATACCATAGATCCACCCCAAAGACACCCTAAACCTACCTGATCTTCTCCAAAACCCACAATGTACCCTTTTCCACCATGATGACCAATGAGAACGCAAATAAACCCAACAGAGACCCCAAAACACGTCAAAAACACCCCAAAAAATATCGGCATCACCCCCAAATCTGGAAGAAAATCCCCCAAAACCATAGATCCACCCCAAAACCACC